>NW_008662807.1:0-823 GCF_000695815.1 Acanthisitta chloris
CTTTTTGTTCCGCCTTGGAGCCTGCCAAGCCGTTCTCGGTGTTGTCATTCCCCGACGAGCTCACGAGACATTCCTTCCTGTGGGAGAGGACACAGCTGACAGCCCCCAGCCCCACCTGGCCCCCTCTCCACATGCCCCATGGCAGCACCCCCACACTCACTTCCTATCCTGGGTCTTCTTGATGATGAACAGGACAACCCTCTTGATGAGCATGAAGAGGATGAGGAGGCCAAAGAGCCCCCCCAAAACGCCCACAATGATGAGTGTCACAGTGTTGTCTGTCTCCACCACTGCAGGAGAGAAGGGGCTGAGGGGGCTCAGCAGGTTGCTCCCAGCTGCACATTCCCCCCCCCAAAGCAGTGACCCCCTCCACCAGCTGCTGGCACACAGTGCAGAGGGGCACGAGGCCAAGCCTTGCACTCCAGGGATATCAGCTACCTCCAGGACATCCCAGGTACCACTATAACCACAAGCCAAGATGGGGATCAGCACCCTGGGGCATCCCCACTGTCCCAGTGCCACTCACAGGGCTCAGGAGCCCTGGCCAACACTCACTCTTATGGACCACATTGAGGATGATGGTGGCATTGTGCTGAGCATTCTTCTCCATGGGGTTCCTGACGTGGCAGGTGTATTTCCCAGCATCACTGAACTCCACGTTGTTCAGGACGATGGAGATGTTGTTGTCCTTCTTGGTCGTGGAGCCGACGAAATCGACGCGTGGGTTGCGTGACACGACGGTGGGCTCTGTGGCCTTGTTCTTTATCCTGCCGTGGTAAATCTGCAGAGGTGCAGGGCATGGGGTCAGCTGGGCTCTTGGCAT
>NW_008662807.1:864-3525 GCF_000695815.1 Acanthisitta chloris
GCCAGGAAGCAGCAGATTGATCTGACCTGCCTTGTAGTGACAGTACAGACCATCCAAAAAAATGGGAGAACCCCAGGCACAGAGAGCCCCTTTGCTGGCCAGAGCTGCTCCAAACCAGCCCTCCTGCTAAACAAATATTCCCAGCAGGAAGTAAATCTTCACAGAGCCTTTGGTATAAGCCATATTTGCCCAAAGTGGAGACTTGGACCTGAACAATCAATTTATGAACATAAATGAGCCCATGAGCAGCAGCAAATCTGGAACAGCTTTGGGCCAAAAGCACAGATGTGGTGGGGTATTTCAGTCTCCCTGTCTGCACAGTCTACCCACAGGGGTGGGAGTCCTTCATGGGGAGAAAAGGAACCGTGAGAACTGCAGTGCTGGTCTGCACTGGGGAAGCACATAAGGACCTGCCAGAAATGCAGAACACAGCCCAGAGAGCCACCCACCAACTCTGTCGAGTTGAAATACCACGTGAAGACCAGGTCCTGGAAGCCCATGCAGGTGGTGAAGACGCAGGGCAGCAGGACATTGGAGTTATTCAGAGCCATCACAGTGTTGGTCTTGCCCACCGACACCTCCAAGGCGAAGGCGATGGCGAAGACGTGCAAACCTGGCAGGGAAAGGGGAGGAGAGGGTGAGGACGTGGGTTTGCTGCCCTCTGTCCCCTTTGGCACAGCAGACTCCCGTGGCAGGAGCAGAGGTGCCTGTCCCCAGCCCCAGAATGTCTCAGCAGAGATAGGGACCTGCTCCTGGAGGAACTGGCTGGCGCCCACGGAGGCAGAGCGGGTTCAAGGGGAACCACAATATCACCACGAATGGAGTGTGCAAATGAAAGCCCTGATTTGCATGTTATCCACAGGCCTCCGGCTAAACCTTAAAGGAGGAGAAAAAAGGCAAAGCAAAGCAGAGCTCTGTTCTTCAGGCAGGAGCTGGAGCAGTAATTAGCGTGGCTGTCCTGGCCGTCTGCCACCCGTGGCCCTCTCACAGCCCGAGCAGCATCTCACCACCCCGCGTGGCCCTCCGGAGCAGCACCCCTCACTCCAGAGAGCAGAGAGCCTCGGCTCCCTCCGGAGCTGGCAATGACCTTCAAACTGCAGAACGCAGCTCTCCCTCCTCACCTCCCTGGAGCAGGGGGAAAGGCACTGAGGAGCAGCTACAAGCCCAGCTGAAGGAGCTGAGGGCACGCCTGAAAGCTCCTGGGGTGCCATGCAGGGACCGACATCACAACCCTGTGCCCCAGGAGGCACCACACAGACCCTTTCAGGGGGCACAGGGATGCTCTGCTCCTGGCTAGGGGAGTAACCCCACTCCCCACCCCCATCACACCAGAGCCCTGTCCCGTCTGCGTGATGTGTTACGGGCGAGATGTGACACAGCCCAGCAAAGCACTGTCCTCCCCATGCCCACACCGCTGCAGAGCCTTCCCCGGCTGCTCACACCAAAGCCAGGGCACACAGCTCTTCCCCCACAGCTACAAGCTGGTCCCCAGCTCCTCCTGCACTGTGACTCGGACACACTGCCCTCAGCTTCAGCTTCACATCTCTCTGCAGCCGCTTCAGCTGCTGATTTATTCTCCCACACATGCCGGTGCTAACAACTCCCCAGGCACGTCGCAGCCGGAGCCAAGCCCGCGAGCCCTGCATCCTGGGCTCCGGGCCCTGCTGCAGTGCTGCATTGCAAGCACTGCAGGGAAGGAGTTACTTAACTTTACACAGAAGCACTCTTCATTTTGCTCCAGAGGCCCTTGCTAACGCCAGGGAGTGGTTCCCACCAGATGGAATCTCCTGCAGCTGTCAGGCTCCCAGACCAGCCCTGGGGATGCTACAGAGGGGACTTCACAGCCAGGAGTATCCCGGGGGAGTCACGCTCCTACCTGGAGCAGGAGCTGGCAGAGGGATGCCTGGCTCTGCAGGTATACCTGAGCAGGCAGGATGCTGCAAGCAGACACAGGAAAGATGATTCCTTGCAGCTTGTAACACTTTTAATCCTGTCTGCCATGGTTAGAAAGTCAAGAACGTAATCTGAATTGAACGTGTGGGGTAAATCGAGGTTGACCTTGTTCCTGGCAGGCTGTGCTCTCAGGAAGACAAAATTGATATGTTACCACTAAATAAAGCACAGAGGAAAACACTGCCTGAACCTGCCACACACCAGCTGTCAGCATTACTTTTCCATATGCCCAAAGCTGCTGCTCTTTGCACCATCAGAGCACCAACCTTGGGTGTGCAGGGCCAGCCCCCCATGCCCTCCTCGGGGGGCTCCAGGCTCCCCCCACGCCTGCAGGCACCAGCTTTCCCTGAGACAGCCAAAGGGAAGCAAGGCACAGCCACTCCTGCTGCTGCCAGAGCCTTGGCTGCCTGCTCTTCGCTCTCACAGAGGGTGAGCCCTCCCAGTGAGGGGTCCCAGAGCCACCGAGCGATGTGCTCACACACAACCACCATCTGTGGGAAAAGCTGCTCTACAAAAACTTTCATTGCCCATAAAACTCAGCATGACCTCCTGGCACAGACAGCAAGCCATGCCTGGCAGGCTGGCCGGGCTCCTCTCCAGCAGGGTTCAAAGGGAGGAGTTCCCAGGCCAGCTGGAGCCCAGGTACGATGTACTCTAGGACGAGACACATGGCCTGCCCTGTGGGCATTGATGGAAGAGGCTGTGCTG
>NW_008662807.1:3555-3997 GCF_000695815.1 Acanthisitta chloris
GAGCACAGCATTCCTGAAATGCATAGACAGAGAGAAACCTGCCCAGCACTCCCCTTCCCACCTCCCCCTCCAGCTCCCAGCCCACCTGAACGACCTGTGGGACAAGGTTCCCACCTCCATGCCCTGGGCCCAGAACCCCAGGTGATCTCCAGCATCTCTCCTACCCTCCCACTGCCAGCTCCGTGCTGAGAGCAGCTTGCACTGCACCTGTCTGAGGAGGCACCTTCAACCGAGTGCTAGCAGTTAAATCCTGCAGGGTGTCAGGTACTTACATGCCTTTTTGTGTCTCCAGCTCCCTTAAACTTAAGAGCTATGCCCTCTCAAACGCCTCCCGAGGGAGTTCCCCAGCGCCGCACAGCCCCGGGCTCGGGCTGACACGAGGGTGACCCGCGGCAGCAGGAGAGCAGCGGCTGCGAGAGGCTGATGCAGGTGGCTGGAACCA
>NW_008662808.1:0-1780 GCF_000695815.1 Acanthisitta chloris
AAACCAATAATTCCAGCCCAAGCAATTCCCAGCACCAGGAGGAAGCATCACCTGAGTCCCTCCCCAGCCCAGCCACCGGCCTGATGCATTCAGCCCACAGCCTTCTCAGGCCACAGCTCCCTGTAATTTATCCCTGGATTATTTCAGTGGCTGGGGACACAACACCTCTGAAGCAGTTTTGAGCAGAAGCTGCTGATGACCCAGCCTGCAAAACCATAGTTTTGGCTTCAAAGGGGGTTCCCAGCAGATGCTTCCTAAAGGCAACATGGAAAGAAGAGGGATTTCATGGAAAAACCCCTGATGCTGAAGGCTCTGGAGCACACTGCAGAGGTGATGGTCTGCAAAGCCCCATGCAGCACCTACAAACACCCAGCACACCCAAAAACCCAGGCTCTGGCTGAGGGGACAGCCTTGGCACCCGATACGTGCTGGCAGCGTTGGGGTGCCACGTGTGACTCCAGGCTGGCAGTCCTGGTGCCAGGCACGGCTCACAAACAGCTTCTCCCACCATGGGGAACACTTACAGAGAGACCAAATCGGGATCTGAGGGATGTTTAGGGAAAGCAAAGGATGCAGATTGAGGTTGGTTTATTAGATTATGGACAGCCCCATGCAAATAGGGCCATATTGATCCGGTCTGCAAACACCTGGCTGGGAATACAAGCAGCCCCTGAGTATACAGAAGCTGCTGGAGATTATTAACCAGATCCATTGCTGTAAATCACATTACATCCTTCCAAACCCTGACCCAGCACTGTATCCCCATGTTCTAGGCACCGTACAGGGCACACCCTTGCAGCAGGGGAGAGTATCACTTTTCCCTGCCCAGCACCCAAAAACCCAAAGATTCAGCCCAAAAGTCTGGAGCATGGCAGGGCCATCCTGCTTTGGGGTCTGTGGAGCCAGAGCTTTACAGCCAACCCTCCCCACAGCAACTCCCGCAGCAAAGCACGTGTTACCAGGAGAAACTCACTGCATAGGAAAACTGTCATGGGAATGCAAAGCAGGAAGAAAAAGAAAGTAAAAATAATAAAAAAGGTGGGAAAAAAAGAAAATATTGCATCTTCAGAGGCAAACTCACCTCCTGCTCCCACTAGGTACCTGGTATCACTGCAAACCAGCCCTGTAGTGCACAGGGCAAACAGGACAGACTCTGCCTCCCAAAGCACCCCACCTCCAAGAACAGGAAAGAAAAAAATAGCAATAAAATGCTTCCCAGCAGACTTCCAAGAGATCACAAACCCTTTTGCAGAGCTTTACTAGCAGAGAAGGCAGCAGCTCCCGGATTAAAGAAGGAACTGTGGAATGAGGTGCCAAACCAACGGCAGAGGAGGAATCCCATCTTTTTCCCTTCTCCCCGCCAAAATCCCTAGCTCTGATTCAGCAGAAGCACCACCAGCAGCACTGTATCTCACTGCAAACAAAACCATTTACGTTTAAACCACCACCCTACTCCCCTCAAGGATTGCTGCATGCAGTAATTTCCTTGTGACGGGGAAAAAAATAAGCCATGATGAAATTGTCTTCAAGTTTCTCTTTGTTTTGTTTACAATCACTGCCCTCAAACCCAGGGACGGCACGAGCTGCTAACAGGAATAAATCTCGCATTTGAGAGCATTTAGAACAGCTCTGCTCGCAGACAGTCAGAGCTCCAAGGGGGAAATCCCTTTGCAGGTCTCAAATAAGGGAACTTGAACCATTTTTCCCAGGAGAAATTTAGGCCTGAAAGATCCCCTGAGTTTCTCGTTTGGAGCTACAAGACCCGATAACAAGATCTCTT
>NW_008662808.1:1808-9771 GCF_000695815.1 Acanthisitta chloris
CAAGATCATGCAGAGGCCAGGGGAGATGGGCTGGAGAGAGACCCGTGGCAGCCAGGAAGGCACACAACATTCACATAAGAGGATGCTCTGGTTAGCTGCTATTTATGCCCACATCTGATTAATATAGATATTTTTCCAGCATGCATTAACTGAAGACAGAGATTCCTTCTCCTCTGTGCCTTGTCCAGTGCTGCCAGCAAGCAGCATATCTGAAGAGCAGGCTGCCAGCACAGGACCTTCCTGGCACCCTCCTTCCCCAAACACATGCACCCAACAGCCACTGCTACCCAAAACCTGGGGAGGCCAGTGCAAGCAAAGACTAGGAATCTTAGGAGCATGGGATCAAGAGCTGGAGGACCAGCTCATCCATCCCCCAGGAGCAAACAGATGGGGCAGGGAGCGATGGGACACAGCAGACCTCTTGCTCTTCTGCAATCACTGCAAAGTTTACTCAACATCAGGTGCCCCCAAAACCCAAGTCTTGAAATAAAAGCAAATACATTTGCTCCTGTACTCCCTAAACTGTGGAGAGTCCCCCAGGAGTGGGAAGGATGTGCCAGAGCCAGGCCTGGTTTCTCTGCTTTGATGGCAGGGCTGAGGGGGAGGAAGTGGGAGGAAGAACCCACTGGCAGCCCCGTTCTTCCCACCTCCTCCCCTGGAGGATTGCAGGAGGCCAATTTTGATTAAACTAATTAAGCCTGCTCCTTTCAAAGAGCTCCAACCACATGCTACCAGGGGAGAGGAAGAAAATATGAAATTACAAAGGAAAAAAAGAGAAGTCTCCCCACAAGCACACTCCTCCAAAGCCATCCATCCCCAGCAGATCCTGACGGACAATGCCACGCTGGAGGAGGAAAGTCCAGAAAAAGGACTCACTGAAGTGACACAAGTACAGCCCTGAAGACCCTGCTTCTTCCAGCCACCAGGTCCTACTGGGACATAGTCCCCTTCCCATCAGAGTGACTGGTTTCTATCCTCTCCCAGACAGTCCCCAAGGTGGCTACTCCTCTTTGGGATAACACAGCCCTTCACCAAGCCAAGGTCTCCCAAAAACCAACCCGGTCTTCCAGTGCCTTGCATGTTCTCTCCCCTCCTTTCTCTTGAAGACATCAAGTTTCTGGAAACAATTTAATTGTGAGCTACAGAGAGGCTTCCTCAGGCAGTGTGGGTCAGCTGGAAACCCAGCTCTTCCAAAACATTTCACTTCCCCCCAGGGCAGCCACACCACAGACCCTGCAGACCCTGCCTGCCTAGGAGACAGAAGCATCACTTTAGCCTTCAAAGCCTTTCAACTGGAAGGAAAAAAAAATAGTAATAACAAATATCAAAGCAAAGGCTTCCTCCTCTTTGAAGGGCAGGAGGGAGAGCAGCCTGGCGAGGGCTGGACCTGCCCAAAGCCGAGCGGGAACCGCGATCCTGCAGGGCTGGAGCAAGAGCACTTTCGCAGAAGCAGAATGATGCCTTAGGTGCAAGAATTGCATTGAAATTCAAATCGGGGTGTTGAACTCTCTCCTCCGCCTTGGGAAACCTCCTCACTGGAAACACAGAATAAGAAGGAGGGCAGGGTTTGATGCCCTGGAGAAGGGCTGGGGGGAAAGGAAAACAAACTACCCCATCCTGCCCCGTGAAACAGTTCAGCCAAGGGGCGCTGGGCTTGCCAGTGAACCCCACTTACAGCTCTGCCCCACACCTCAAAAACACCAGCACTGCACACACCGCATCTGCCCCTATCCTCCCCCGGCTGCTCTTGGTGGGGTTTTAGTTGGGGGGTGGGGAAGAGAAGGGAGGGAGGAAGAAAAAGAAACCCCATCTCGTAATTGCTATATTAAAGAGAAATAGCAGGCAAGAATAATAAGAGAGGTGTCAGAAGTGAAATACAGTAACAGACATTAAAAAAAAAGACTACAGTTCTGCGATGGGGGTGTTAATTGAACACAGAGCTAGAGAGAACAAAGGGGTGTTAAGGAAGAAAAGAAGGGGGAAAATCCTACCTCCTCCAAAGATCTGATTTGAGTTAAGTTTGGTGAAGATAATACACAGGGAAAGATAGCTAAGAGGCACCTTACATAGCTATTATGTTCTAAAATTGAAAAAAAAAAAGAAATACAACAAACCCATTATTCAACAACAATTGCACAGCTAATCAGTGCTGTCTATAAATATTCCACTTCGTAACTCCCCCCCCCCATTGGTGCCACGTACATTTTCCTTTTAATCCCGAATTCCTTCAACACAGAAGGGTGAAGAGGGTAAGAAAATAAAAATCGTGGGATTTCAAATACAAAGTCAGGGTCTTTTTAAGAAGTAGAATTTGCCCGATGCCCTCACCTCCCCCAAATGAGCAGAGAAAGTGAAACGATGGGAAAAGCTCTTAAGGAGGAGGAATCAGATTAAATGGTCATATATCCTGTGCTCAGCCTCTCCCCGCCGGTCCCTGCCGAACGAGATGGGAGTTGGGAAAGGCTCACAGCTGAAATAGATGCTGCTGCATTTTGACAGCAGATATTTTCCAGTTTGCCATCCAAGGACCCCACGTCTGCGTATGCCTTGCCTGATTCTTCTGCTTAGCTATTCTGCTCATGCAGAGAACAGCTTAAAAAAAAAAAAGAAACACAACATACCAAGAGAGAAAAAAACAGGGAAAAAAAAAAAGCCATAAAAACAGAGCCCCTACCTCTGCCTTCAAACTTTTTATAAATCAGCAATGCAATTTCCGATTTCAATCCCTATTGACGGAGGAATCAATTGTATTTCGGACAACAATGCCTCCCATTTCCATAATTATTATTCCAAAAAGCCAGCCAGCCATTTGAAGGCAGTCCTGCCCCTTCCCTCGCAACAAAGCGACCAACAGCAAGTGAAAACACACCAAATGAACGCCGACAACTTGGATGGATATTTAAGCGGCAATTTTCTTTTCCCCCCCCTACATACTCCTGCTCGGATCAAACCTCTCAACTCTGATCACTTTCAAAACAATCACCCCAAGAGCAGCGATCTCCAGGTTGCAGACAAAAGACAACCCACTGAGCTTCGAGTTTCAAATCATTGTTATTTTATAAAAGTGTTTATAAATGCTTCCAAATAACTGAAGAGCCCAAATGCAAAAGGGAACTCTTTGGCCAATACCGACGACCTCTTTTTCTAAGAGCTTTATGGACACTTTGGGTTTGCTCAAGACAAGGTTAACGCTATGAAATATTAGCCATAATGTTGCGAGAGACGGTGGTAAAGTCTCCGTAAGGCTCTGGAGTCACTTAAATCAGGCAGCGGGTAACTGAACGCACATTTCTGCACATCATAACGCCAGGGGGAAGATGTACGCACGCACTTTCAAACACCCACCAGTGACCACAAACAATCACCAGGATTTCAAACACGACACATGCAAAAATCTGGGAAGCTAAATGGAAAGTGGGAAGAGAGAAGTTGGTTCAACTTTCACTCCGCTGCCCGCAAGGAAGGGGTAAGCAAACAGAAGCAGGAGGTACCCTCGGCCCCAGAAAAAAACAAGGCAAACTTCCTCCTAGCATTGGGCCCACAAAGTAATAACTGAAAAAAATAATAAAAATAAACCAAAACCATCTGGCCATTTGCTTCCTCACCAAGTGTGACTTTTGGGGACGCAGATGGGGGAGAGAGGAGGAGGTCTTTGAATTTGCAAAGTGAAAGAATTCACCGCAAACGTATCCGAGGGCAGATAAGCAACGCTCCAAAAGCCATCTTGAGTCAACCTCTTCGGAGACCTCCACAGCACAGCCCCATAATCAAGTAACCCAGGTACAGCAGCAACAAATAACGTGAAAAAACCTAAGACAGACCCAGTTCACACCTGAATATCCTTATTTCCAGCAGCATGCTTCGCCCTATACCATCTCTTTCCATTTTCCTTAGCAGATAGGAATTATCTCTCCCCAGCTTGTCAGGACCTCACAGTATACCTGAGGTCATCTAGATTTTCCCACCAAGTTTGGTCCTAGCAGATTCCCCAACCCCTAACTTTATAACAGTGCTGACAGCAAAGCCGAATTGGGATTAAACAGTTACCCTGCCAAAAATTGTCCCTGCACAGGCAACGTACGTACCATCAAATACACACGAAAAAAAGGCAGAACAAACATGTTCTTCGGCTCACACAAAATACAAGGTAAAAGAAGGAAGAGGGAAAGAAACTTGGTGACTTTTTTTTGCGGAGGCACAAACACTATGAAACCCATAACATTTATCCCCAGGCAGACTCCCTCACGTTACAGCCTATGAACTGTTCAGAGGTTCCCACACCAAACCCACTGCTTGCTATGATGGGAAGTCTGTAAGGAAGGACTCCTCAGGAAGGTCAGAGCTGGCCCTGCAGCCGTGAGGACTTCAGAGAGCCGAATGCCATCGGTAGGTGCTTTGTCTGGGCTACACACTGCACAAACAACCCTTAACAAAGGGCCCCCTTAGTCATTTTATATATATTGCAAGAGTCAAGTAATTGTATTTTCAATCAGCTGCTCATGCTGGGAGGTTTTATATATATATATTTAAGAGTGAAAAAAAAATATAAAAAAATAAGACCCAGATTCAGGTTTCTGAAAGCTGTTCCCCTTTTATGTGTAACTATCAATGTATATCAACTGGGTGTGCAATCATATTTATTGTCACTTTCATTCATGTCATGCCCTTGCTTATATGGCTTAGATATGAATTATTGACTGTTTCAGTCCTTGTTGGAAAGGGGGGGACGGGGGGAGAAGTCAAGTACTTTGCAGCTTACTAAAACAAGGCAGCTAGCTCGGCATGGAAAAGCCCTCCCATCAACCCCAGTCGGCTCAGAAAGCCAACAGCAGAGATGTATCCATCATTTCCCCCCCTTTCTTTTTTTTCAATTAAAAAAAAAAAGAGATTCCAACAAATACATAAATAAGTGGTGCATGTTGCTAAATGTCCTTCCCTGAGCATCTGTTGTTTAAGATCACCCTTGATTGATGACTGCTATTTTTTAATTGTTGCTTTTAAAATTTAAATGCCCCCCTGGGATGTGTTATAAGTGTGTTAGTACATGGTAGGAGGTCTGGAAAGTGGGAAACGGCAGAACCAACGCTCTCATGCCATTAGCTTCTTTAGAAGCCTGAGAACACCCCATGCCATAAAACAACAGTACCCTAAAGTAACTAACAATCTAATATATTGCTTTCACTAAAGGCAACTGACAACTCCCTCTTACATGAGCTAGCCTGGATGATTGGCAGACAAGAGCATTTTAACCCTTTCTTTAAAACAAAAATATAGAAGTAAGAAACCTTTATGTTTACCTGAACACTAATGGTAATAAAACTGCAGAATTCCATTCTGTTGGGGTTATTTCCCCACACACACTCTGCATTCAAAATTTATTTTGTTTTTTTTTAAACAGTGCTATGTCTTAAAGAAGAAACCAGAGCAAGACAAAAATTGAAAGGGGGTTGATTATTTTCCTCTCCCCGGAAAAAGCAATAAATAAAGGAAGGCTATACAACAGAAATTAAACCACGATATTTTCCCTTCCAGACACAAACCACATCATGCAATTCCACTGCCAGAAGCATTAAATACCGGCAAGTTATTTCTCCTCACTTAAATACTGCTGCATGGTGAGGGGGGGGCCCAAACTTGGTGGAATAAAACCCTCAAAGAGCAAAAAGAAAAATAATACAGAACCAACAGCATTGATTTCCTACCTGTTTTTTCTTTGATTTCACACAATACATTAAAAAGAGCTGGCTTCATCCTGTGGCAGTTTAAAGCATGTTTCCTGGAGAGAAAAGAAAAGAAAAGAAGGGAAGATGAGGTTAGGATGTCACCACGAGGAACAACTTTCCAAATTCACACTGGCTGGCATGTGAGTGCTGGACGTGGGGGGACAGGTTTGAGTCCCCTCGGCCCCAGTGCTGCAAACAGCCACCTACCCAACGCAGGGGAGATGAATTACACCAATTCAGGAATGGTTTGAAAATTGCCTTTGCCAACGAGTGGCTCCCATTGCCAGGGCGAGCCAGGCGATGCTCCGCATCAAAGCTTTGGGGAACCAAGCTCAGATCCACTGTCTTATTCCATACAGAGAGAGCACTGTGCTCACTCTGTCCCCCACCTCTGATATTACACCCTGCCATGTGCTGTATCCTGCGAGGCAGAGGTGAAATAACCCCCCCACCTCGTCCCAGTGCTGCAAACATCCTTAGAGCTGTCAATTCAGGGAATTTCAGCGCCCAACTTGGAGCATGGCGAGAGAAACCCATTCCTCTGCCTCTGTGCTACTTACATCCAGCTTATTTGCAGGTGTTAAAATTTAATTCCTTACAATTGGGACAGTAAACACATTAAAAATCACAGCCGGCTGCTTCTGGGAAGGGGAGGGAATGCTATTCAACGCCGCTCTGTTCGGCTGCTGTTATTTCAGAGCTGACCGTTCTCCTGGGGGGTTTGAGGAGACACTTTGGGGGGGGCTGGGGGTGGTTTTAAAACCCACCATGTGCCCGCTGAGGCAAAGAAACAGTGTGAATTAATTTTTTTCTCTCAAGCCACACGATCATTTAGCCAGAGGTTCAGTTGTATGAAGGGCTGTTGCTATCAGGCGCCGGTTACGGGATTTCTGTTTACCAACCAAAATTACATGCGAAAGACGATGTGAACATCTGGCAAACATTCACACTACTTACCCCACCACCCACAACATGTTAAAAAGATTTATATATCTGATGAAGTCTCTCAAAGGTATATACCCTTGCAGAACCACAGTGATCCCTTATCAGCACACCCAGATGGGCGCAGACATTTGGGTATACGCAAATCACGTACATATGCTGTAGGGGCCCTCTTACAAATAATACAGGCACTTTGCATCTTCCCAAAAGTTCATTAGAAAAAAAAAAAAGGAGAAAAAAAAAAAAAGTGGCGGCAAAACAACCATGCAATAGTAGGATGGAAAAGGCAAAGCCAAACACTACTGATAAATCCTCGTGTGCTTGTCAGCTCAGTGCTAAAAACAATAATATTTTAAAAAGTAGTGAGGAAGCTGCTGAAATACACTAGCAAAGTAAACCTATAAAGCAATCTCCTAGCTCTGTTCTGCTTTGGGTTTATTGATTTGATTAACTACACTAAATTATCCAGGCAGGAACACACATGATTCCTGCAACTTTCCAAAGGAAGATCTCCTCACAGCCCCGGGTCTGGCCGGGGAGAAAGTGAATGATTTCCTCCTCCTCCTCACAGCTACTCTGCCCCTGCAAGAACATAATAAAATGAGTAAGATCAGCCCAGCAACGAGCCTTTCTGGTAAGCAGAACCTTTTCAGGAGCTGTGGAGGTGGGCAGAGTGGAAGGCTGAGGTTTGGTGGGTACTTTTATCCTTCTGGAAGTTCTTACTGAGCGAGTTTTGGGGCTGTGCGCTGCGTTTTTCCAGGAACAATGTATTCTAGCAATCTGCTCCAACTCGGGGCATGAATACCAGGGGGAAGGACGCCACACCGAGCAGCTCTGCAGCCCAGAAGAAATTTCAAGCGTACCCTAAGCAATTCAGGGCAACTTTTTTTTGTTTCAATTCCTTCATTTGGGGAATTTTTTTCCCCTCCCTTAACTTTCGGTAGCACCTTTGAAGGTGCGGGTTAGGTTCGCTCTGCCCGAAGCCGGAGAGTCGATTCGGCTTTCCCAGCCTTGTGTTTTTTTTTCTTTTTAAATACATCTTCAATTAAGAAGAAAAATAAATAAATAAAAAAGGCAAAGCTTCTACACGAGCATCCTCCAAGCGCAGAAACACGGCCTTAAAAATAACACACTACAGGGCCCTAAGAAAGAACACCATCAGCGGCCCTAAAAAAGCGGAGCAGCACTTCGCGGCTCTTTCGGAGGAGCTCGCACCCCCAGCCTGGAATTAACCCCCACCCCAAAACGGATGGGAAAAGCCACAGTCGGGGGATGGAGATGGGGGTGCGGGCGCTGCG
>NW_008662809.1:0-301 GCF_000695815.1 Acanthisitta chloris
GGAGTCACCGCCCGCGCTCACTCGGCCGTGTCCGGCGCGGGACCCGCAGGACCATCCCCCGATCCCCGCCCGAGCCGAGCCGAGCGTTGCTGAGCAACGGGAAGATGCTTTTCTGACCGAAACGGTAAATCGGCAGCAGGGTCGGAGGAGCGACACGGCTGGGCTGGAGCGGCCCCGGGGGGGGCACACGAGGCTCCCCCAGCCCCGACAGCACCAAAAATCTCGAGAGGAGCAGCTATTGCTGCCCTGCTCAGCCAAAAGCTGCTCCAGCAATGACTCTGGAGCACTGGGCAAGGAGAGC
>NW_008662809.1:339-567 GCF_000695815.1 Acanthisitta chloris
CACCCCAAGCCAGGGACAGAGGCTGCAGAGCCCTCCCGAAGAGCCTCGGCCCTGCTGCACACCCAGGATGAGATTAAGCTGCTAATTTGGCCTCTCCCTCCCTCGCCAACCATTATACCATGGCTAAACGAGCTCCAGGCAATTTTCTCAGAAGTTGAGTCCTCACGCTGTGGGAACACAGGACTAAAAATAGACGAGGCCAGGTGAGCCTCACGCCAGGGATAAGGG
>NW_008662809.1:656-4700 GCF_000695815.1 Acanthisitta chloris
CACTCCTGCTGGGGCAGGCTGGGGTCCCCCGGCCAGAGAAACACCGAGCAGGGAAAGCTCCCGGGGCTCAGGCATTCCTTGGCACGGACAGCAACGGGCAGAGCCACCCCTAGGTTTGGTCTCCCATCCCGCAGCCTCCAACGGCTCTGATTTACTCAGGCATCCCTGGCCCGAGGGGCTGCATTGTGAAGCAGGAACATTTCCCCCTGCTCTCCCCCCCCCCCAGCAGCACACAGTTCAGTGGCTCCTTTCAGCCTGGCCCAGCCCTCCCAGGTCCAGCGAAGCAGCCACATTTCCTTCCCACAGCCACTCAATTACAAATTCAGAGTTAAATCTTCCCCCACAAGACCCCTCTCCGCCCCTCTGGCTGCTACCACCGCTTTGAATGTTTAACACTTTCCAGGGATTTTTGCGTGCTCAAACTGACCCCAACCACTCTAGTTCAGGCTAACTTAATCAGCCTAATTTGGTTACAAACTGTTGCAGCTTTGCGCCTCTAGAAAAAGCACTACTTAAGCACCTGCCAAGCTGCTTTCTCTGCCCCTGTGGGGGCCAGAGGAGAGAGGGCAGATC
Organism: Acanthisitta chloris; assembly: GCF_000695815.1. Lineage (NCBI taxonomy): Eukaryota > Metazoa > Chordata > Aves > Passeriformes > Acanthisittidae > Acanthisitta > Acanthisitta chloris. The sequence continues at coordinate 1,230 of NW_008662809.1, forward strand.
TGTTCCCTCCCAGCTACCAAAAATGACAAATTTTCAGAATGATGGAAATGAGAAAACTGGCATTTAAGTAACAGACAAACATTCCTGTTTTCTTCAGCAGCATCTGGCTTAAAGCAGATTTGGAAGCGGCAGGTGGGGAGAAGCGAGAGGAACCTGAATGCCGACAGCCTGGGAGTGGCTCATCCAACTCCCACATCGCTCGTGGCTGACCCGGCTCAGCGCCGCGGGTTGGATTTCACACCCGGGCGAGGGGAAAAGGGCTGCGAAGCTCCGAGACTGGCAAAACAAGCTTCCACCCTGCGCTGCCGCGAGCTTGGAGCTCAGCCGTGCCGCAAAGAGCCCCTGAGGGTCTCCGAGGGCTCAGACCCCCGGCGGGGGCAGCCCCGGGCGTGGGGGCACAGACCCCCCCGAGGGCAGCGCTGCAGCCCACGCTGATGACGGGGAGCACAAAACCATCGTCATTTCCTCCAGCACCAGCAGTGCTGAGAAGGGTTTCAGGGGCCAGGCTGGGGGAGCAAGCGAGGAGGAGGAAGGACATCCACAAAGCATGGAAAGGAGTTCTCCCGGGTCTTCCTCACCACAACCCCAGCCCTGCGCAGGCAATGCCCTGGCTCAGGGCAGCCCCGGTCTCCTCCTGAGCAGGAACAGCCCCTTTCCCCTGTCCCCTTTTCTCCGCAGGAGATTTGCTCCCAGCTCACACCACTCAGCAGCATCAGGCAAAAGCTTTGGAAGCTCCTTGTGCCCCTGCCAGGCACTTTGGAAAGGGCAGAAGTGCTGCCCTGTGGCTGAGCAGTGCTGGGGGCCCAGCTCTGATCCCCAACTCCACTGCACAGGGATGGGGAACACCTCGGAGAAAGCAGGAGCCAGGCTCACACCTGCATGTTTTACAAATTACTTTATTGCACTAAAAAGAGGAAATCATCTGTAAACAAACATTCCATTCAGGTATTAATATGTTTTTCACTCAAAAAAAATGCATCACAGAAATATCAAAGCAGGAACAGTAGAAAATAGCTCCAGCAGAGGAGAGACCCATCCAGGCTACAGCCCCAGCTCCCACACTGCTGGCCCAGGACTCACAGCAGCACATCCTGGGGTTCACTGGGTGGCCACACACCCAACTCCAGTGAGGCAGAAGTGGGACAGGCGGATCAGGACAGAACACTCTCCAGACCTCCTAGGTCCAGACCCAACCCAAGGAGCAACCCAGGGCTCTGGTCTCAGCATCCCCTTCCCCAATTCCACAGGCAAACAGCTCTGCTGCAGGGGATGCCTCACCCCTCAAACCTCTCAGAGCACCAAAGTCTTTGCCTAGCTCCCATTTCCCCTCCCCTTGCAGCACCTGGGTGCCCTCAGTCCCTCGCAGGCACAGCACCCCAGGGAGTGCAGGATGCTGTCCGACAGTAGCCAGCCAGGCAGGATCCCCTTCCCACTCTGGATCTGCTCAGGGGCAGGATACTCACCCCGTGCCCAGGGATGTGGCCAATCTCCCTGTCCCACCCTCCCCAGTGCCCCCTGTGACAAGCCTGGGCACTCGGGGGCTGAGGAACATCCCCTGTGTTGGCTCCTGGGGGAGCATTGGGAAGTCTCAGGTGGGAAACTCCCTGTGAAGGAGGGACGTGTCTGCTCCTGACATCCTGCACAGTTTGTTTTCAGCCACAAGCTCGACAAACAGCCACGATCACCCCAAATCCCCCGACATGCAAACACGGCACGATCAGACCATGCCTCGCATACCTGGAACGTATTTACAGACAGAAGTAAAATGCTGCAAAAGATCAGCCTCGGATATAAATAGCCAACACTGAGATCTGCCATCTGCTGCAAAGGACAAGGAAGGAACATCAACTGCTACCACGGAGGTTAACACGGAGGGCCACGTGTGTGTGTCCACGCGTGCTACAGCAGGCAGGGACGGGAGCACTGCGGATCCTGCTCCCTCACAGAAACATGCAGAGCCCGACACGATGGGTGACACCACACCAAACAACAACACGGCGGTTTATCCACCTGCAGAAACGCCCTGCCCAGCATCCTCCCCACTCCTGCTGTCTCCAGCTGGTCAGCCAGGATGGCAGGGGAAGGATTGGGAGCACCTTGCTCCCCCACAAAGGGAACAGAAACCCAGGTCAGACCATTCTGGGAGCCCAGTCCTGCTGAGCACAGGAACGTGGTGGTCCCACAGGACACTTGCCTTCTGCCCAGGGGGTGCAGACACTCAAAAGACCCTGAGCCCCCACAGCTGAGGGAGGGCAGAGGGTTTGGAGCCTCAGCCTCACCTGGGATGGCCCCAGCACTCAGGGAGAGCTACTCCTGTCACCTCAGCTTTTGTCAGCAAGCACATCTGCTGGGACACTACCCAGGGTCACCTGTATACCCAGAGCGAGGGGTGCCAGCCCCCAGCACCTCCCTCCTGCAGGCAGGGGACAGGCACTGGCAGCCTCCTGGATCTGGGCAAACCCAAAGCTCCTGAAGCTCCATGAGCAGTTTCCCACAGGGGTCAGCAGTGGGGAACAGTGCTGAGGGTGGCAGGGAGAGCAGCTTGGGAAGCTGCAGGTGTTGGGCCAAGCTGACTTGTACATCCTCACATCCCCTCAGGGCTGGGAGGAGTCCAGGAAAGGCTCAAAAGCCACAAACCTGACTCATCCACAGGGTGACCGCCCTTGGCCCACTCTTGGGTCACCTCTGCAGTATTTTCTTTGCAGTCTCCAGGACTAGAAACTTGTCTTTTTAAATTAAAGCTGCGATCGATGCTGCCACCTGACTCCAGGGCTTTGAGAGGTGGCAGTAGGTATGCTACAGAGATCTACCCCACTCCAACCTGCATGGCAGCCAGCTGGAAACCACAGGCACAGGGAGGGAAGTGTCCAGCAGGTGCTTCCATCCTTCCTGATGGACACTGGGCCAGAGGCTCCCCACTTCCCACTGGGCTCAAGGGTGGGAGCAGGGATGGAGCAGGGGGAGAGGCTGCCACAGGAGGGCTAGAGCTGTAGAGCCCCATCTGGAGACCCCTACCCTCTGCCACGGCCCCATCCCTCCTCAGGGGCCCTCCCAAACCCTTCTCCAGCAGAGCTGGGGGACGGAGCTGACCTCTCCTCCTTGCCCCAGCCCCGCAGGTAGGCAGCTCCCTCCGGGGCTGGCAGCAGGCACCTACAGGCTGGACAGGAGTGCCGTGAGTGGCAGCTCTTTCTCCCCCAGCAGCGTGTCCCGCTTGAGGCTGCTGCCCTTGTTGACCACCTTGAGCTTCAGGGACATCTTCCTGGCGTGGCCGGGGCCCAGCCCGTCGAAGAAGAAGTCCTCGTTGAAGACAGGGTTGCGGCTGTTCTTGACGATGGTGCTGCGCTGCTTCTGCAGCTTCCCGGGGTTGAGGCAGAGCGAGACGCAGCAGTTGATGCTGCGCAGGTCCACGAGGGCGTCGTAGAGGTCCTCGGCGGAGACGAGGCGAACGCGCAGACGAGCGTTGGAGGGGTC
>NW_008662810.1:0-446 GCF_000695815.1 Acanthisitta chloris
GAGGTTCCAGTTCATCCCAGTCCCTCCCAGTTCCCTCCCAGTTCCCCTCCCAGTTCACTTCCCCTTTTCCAGTACCGCGGGGGGTGGGGGGGAGGGTGTGTCCCAGTTTGGGAGGGTCAGAGCTCCCAGTTTGGGGGCTCCGGTTCCCAGTTTGGGGGTTCAGGTTCCCAGTTTGGGGGTTAAGGATTCCCAGTTTAGGGGTCAGTGGATCCCAGTTTGGGTCAGGGGATTCCAGTTTGGGCGATCAGAGCTCCCAGTTTGGGGGTTAAGGATTCCCAGTTTGGGGGGTTAAGGGTTCCCAGTTTGAGGGTTAAGGGTTCCCAGTTTGGGGAAGGGGATCCCAGTTTGGGGGTCAAAGTTCCCAGTTTGGGGAAGGGGATCCCAGTTTGGGTCAGGGGATTCCAGTTTGGGCGATCAGAGTTCCCAGTTTGGGGGTTAAGGATTCC
>NW_008662811.1:0-6414 GCF_000695815.1 Acanthisitta chloris
GGGTCTGCCTTGTCCAGGTTTTCCTGCAATATGTGTCATCAGGAGTCTGCCTACAGCTGGTTGTTCAAGCAGAGTTGAATACATGGATGTGAGTCTTGAATTCAGATAAAGTTATGGTTATGGTTAATTCTGGGTTGTTCACTGAATTTATGAGGACACACTGTTGGCCCTGAAGTAAAAGCAATATTTTGTGTCTGAACACAAATTTCCAGGTTAATCTCAGGACAGCACAGCTGCATAGGTTGTCAAACACACCCCCATGACTCTGGTTCTGGTTATATCTGATGGTGCAGAGCAGTCATCCCTCACTACTCCATGACAAGTATCAAGGAGGAATATTTAGTCTTTCATTGTCTTGAAAACTGATACCAAAGGCAAAAAGAGAATTGCTGTAAGGGCAAGTATGACTTAAATAAGAAAAAGCACAGATACTATTTCATTCAGAACTGATTTTGTTACTGAAATTCTTTGTGTGTGTTTGTAAAAAGACTAATTGCCATGGGACATAAAGGGAAGGCAGGGTCCAGGTAAAAGCAAACCAGTGATGATTGAATATTAATGGGCATCTATTGTCATCTCCAGGAGAAAAAGAATATGAAAAAGTGAATTAAGGGAAGTAGAAATTTTTTATGTACAATAGAAAAGACTGTAAATAATTGAAATACAGCTTTCCCAGAAGCCTGCAAGTGTTTTCAGCTGATTATTGTTTGAGATAAACTAAGAAGTTAAAATAATTTAGAAGGAATAATAGAAATAAGAAAGATTTGAAGCATGAACACACCAGCAGTAATGAAGACCATAGCTGTGGATGAAATATTGAGTTGACAGAGTATACTCAAGTGCATGATGCAACAATACTGTGGATGAGAGATAAAGTAGAGTAATCACAGGTAAAATGGTAGCAAGGAAGACCTATATGAAACAGGCAACAGGAAAATAAGTTTTTCCAAAAGGTAGTGCTTGCTAACAATTATCACAGACATACCTACAAGAACAATCAGTGTTGTCCTATAGACAAATGTGTAGTACTGGGCAGCAATAACTCTAAATCTTCTGATAATCCCATAAACCCAACAGGAATCTTTGAACTGTGATGATGTTTACAGAATGAAAACATGGTATGTTTTTCCAGCAGCAAGGGTAAAATCTAGAATCCAAGAATAAAGCTGGAGTAAGTCTTACATGTTACTTACAAAGCATATAGGAAATGAAAGATCAGAAATAGAAACTGTAGGCTTTCATAGTTCATGCACTAAATTATGGACTGATAGTGCTAAAAAATCCCCAAGAGTAACATTCCTTTGGACTGTATACACAATGACTGGGATGTCAAAAATGAAGATATTTTTGTCGAGAAACAATGGGTAGTACTGAAACAAACTAGGACACAAACTTTGATGAAATACCAGTCACAGCACAGATACTCAGAGGGTTTGTAATTGTCTCAGAATGGAGCTGAGTTTAAATCATTATTTGTGGTTGGTGCTGTCAAGTTTTATCCAAAAGTTTTCATATGGTTCATTCCTTCTGAACTACAATAATTTTTCCTTTGCTATATCAAGTTGCATGATTAGGTGGATTCTAGCTATTTAGTACTCTAACTGGGTTCAATTAAATGAAATAGTACAGTGTGTATGTTTTTGGACATTAAGTTTATTTTTCTTGTTGATATCCTTCTCAAAACTCTCAGCATGTTTTTGACACTCTGGAAACAATAGATGAACTCTGTTATACCTAATTTAACACTTCATGAAGTCCTACTGACAGTAACAAAATCTGTCCCATGCAACTCTTCTACTGATCTCCCGTAAGACTTTAAAATTCCAGAGTTTATCTTAAGCTAGAAACCAAATTTGGCACCAGTTATTGCTATGATTCTAGTGATTCAGGTCAATAACTAGGGCTGAGTAGTGTGAACAAATCCTGTCTTACGTGTTTTCTTCCTGTTCTCTGTCTACCAATGGAACATTCATTATCTTGTTGAAAATTTGGTCTACTCTTGCAAGTTTAGGAGTTGTTTGGTATTGAAGCTGTGACAGCCCAGTCATGATTTCTCTTTTTTACACCTACACATGCTGGGGGGGACCAAAGCTAAAACAAAAAAACCCCAAACCATCTAGTGGACTAGATATGTACCATCAAATGACAGGTTCGTAAGGATCAGAGATGCATTTTGCTGTTTGAACAATGTTAGATGGCTCAAAGTATTAATGCATTGGAGTGACATTGCCTGAGAATAAAGACAAAGGAGAAGAAAGGACATTCTGCACATTTCAATAACTATCACACAGAAATATCCATTAGAAAGGAAACAGCAACTTCAACATGAATTTTACTTCATTTTAGTCTAGTTTCAATTATAGAGGAAATCTACAGCTGAGCAAATCTGATACAGTTGTCCAGGAGGTCCATTAAGAAAAAGTCCTGTGGTGATAGTGCTCAGGTTTGAGTGAGGATAATCCTAATTAACCAATTTGTTTTGTAGAAAAGTAAAATCATGTTAGAGAGGGACCTTCCTTTGCACAGAACTTGACCTATGTTTTTGTAAGCTTTCTGAATTTTTCCCAGCTGTCTCCCAGAAACCAGTTTCCTACATGGTGCCTGTGGTGCTCTCTTTTATTTGTCTGTGAAATACTGCAGAAAGCAAAGTGTCAGTACTTTGAGGACAATGGAAAAAATGGAGACAGATCTGGTATCACTGACAGACAGAAAGATTTAATGTATAACAGTCTCCAAAGAGGCTAACTACTAACTACAAACAACCGATTGAAAACCAAAATGTAGGAACACAGTCTGATGTTGGAAGAAGAATTTTACTGGCTACAGTGAAAATAGAGGAAAATAATTTCTAATTTATATTATAGAACAGTAGGTGCACAGAAACTGTCTTTGGAAAAGTAGATTATAAAAGATAACATTTTTTTAAAACCTTTTCTTTTGTTTCTATGATGAAAAGGAAAAATAAAAACATTATGTAAAGAAAGAGGAGGAAACAAAAATTAGTGGAACAAAATGCTACAAGAATTTCTAACCTGTCTCACCCACTCATTACTGATTAATGAACCAGTAAAAAGATTCCTTTGTACTTTCACTTGAAAGCAGATACTTTACTAACCAGGAATGAGGGGAAAAAAAAGAGAGAATATTAAAGGAACAAAAACATTACTATGCAAAACTGTAAAAGCATAATTAACTTTTACAAGTTATATAAAATTTATAACTTTTTTTGGCCCAGGTTCGTGTTTTTTATCATACTCCCCTGAAAGAGCAGGAAGTCATAGCCAAGCTTCATCTTGCACAGCTTTGCTGAATGATTTGTACCTGCTGATGAAGAGTGAATTCAATATTTTGTATTGAATGTGTCTTATTTAAAATCTTGGCATCTCACATCTTCTTTTTCTCCAGTGCATTTGAGTACGACATACATCTAGGCTAAATGTGGCACTCGTATGAAAAGATCTGCTACAATCAAAGTCATCTACACTGCCAGAAGGACTAAGATGAAGGATGAGCCCAGAGTTTGTATCAGTATGGTTACTTTGATCTTTTTATTGTAATTTTTGCTATTAAAATGTATGAGAAATAACTTTATGAATATACATATTAATTTATCTGTTTAATATTAACTTTGAAATGGTATTATTTGCTAGCAGTGAGGAAATTCTATAGATAATAAGGAACAGAACAAACTGTTAGTGGAAGAAGTGTGACAAATTAATTATGAGATTCAAGGACAGTAGAACATCATATTATTATTATTATAATCAGTAAATCCATGGCAAAACTCTAGCTTCTACAAAATTTTCTTGAATATATAAGAGAAACTGCTGTAAAAGATTGAAGAATTTTTAAGGAAGGTCTTAAGTTGCTAGTCTTTTTCTATATATTACTTGTGTTTCAAGTAATAATTTCCAGTGAAGGTATTCTTTCAAATTTCTTAGGCATTTCCATAAATACCAACCTTACAGTGGGTTGTATTACTTCTCTTTAACAAAAAGCCAAATGTCAAATTACATTTTAAGACTTCAAAAAAGACCAAAACAGCCTTTTTGCCTATACACATACCCCTATATTACCCTCTACTTTAACAACTTGAGTGGTGAGAATCAACTCACCTATTCAGAGCTGGAAATAAAACACTCAGGATGCTTTCTGGGTGCCATCCCATTGACAAAGACCACCCTTCATTATTACAGAAAACTCTGGGTGAAGGTGCTGCTGCTCCATTCTCTCTTCCATTCTCTTGGGTTACTGGGGAAAGAATTTGGTTCAGTCCTCTCTTCCTACTGGCTACCAGCATTTAAGTACTTTGAAGTTATGTCTTCGCATATGACTGCTAGAAGCTGTAGAAACTGCTCCTGGAGGAAGTGGATTTTGAAACCTGAAGGAGAAAATGGCTTTTCTTAGGCTTTTCTTAGGCTTCCTGGAATTGAAGGAAAGTGCATTGCCAAAAGCATGACTGGAAAACAGAAACAAGGAAACACAGAAAATGTAGTAACCAGCAAAAAAGATGAAATGTCAAAATACTGGGTAAGAAGTAAGGAGAAGCCCTTGGTCTTAGCAAGGGCGAAGAAGAAAATTACTTGAATGGCAAATGCTTTGGTCAAATTAATGATGCATATATATGAAAGACTCAGCAAGCACTTAGGTTTGTGGTCTATAAACTAAAGGCAGAATGCAAGACCAGTGCATGTTCACAGCAGCAGCTATACCTTCCATATAGTTTTGATGTCATCAGAAGCTAAGATCCTCTGTTTTTTCATATAGGAACAATATTTGTGGTCAACTCTGTTATGACTGCCTTTGCAATAGAAGTATTTTCCACCTGCTTGATTATGAATTTAAGAAATAAGTAGTGTTTAGAATTCTAGTTAGCAAGAAGAAGGGCAATTAAAAGTGTAGGTGATATATGAATAGCATTGGTACAAAAACAGAAAAGTGCAGCTTTACTTTCAGACTTGTAAAGATAATTAACAATCAAGGGCAGTTGTTCTTAACTAGTAAAAATATTTACTTTATATAGCATTAAACATATGAAACATTTTTTCTTTCTTTTTGAAACAGAAATCAAAAAAATGCTGGTTTCTGAGTCTGATAAAGGATTGCATCTGACATTTTCTAAAAAGGCTGTAGCAGGACCAAATCAATATTCCCACAGCCTGACTGGACAGATGGGTGTGACTGCAGTGCCAATTTATATACAACTGAAACACCGATGTTGGCCAATATTTACTCAATTTGTTGTCAATACCACTCTCATCCAAACAAAACTGCACATTATATAAAATACCACGCTTGATCCTATCATTTTTGCTTTGTTAGCTATGCTCATAATTATATGCAATTTTAGGAAAATAAAAAGGCAATAGGGCTTACAAAAGTGTGTGAACACTAAATGAAGTTTCACACAATGTAATACGTATGGCAAAATGAGATGCCAAAGCCCTTGCCTAGGCAACCTCATTGTGTTACTGAGAGTTTCAGGGCCTCTAGCGTGACATGAATGTCCACAGCCTTCAAACCAGAAACTGCATTCTGTAGTTGGTTTTGTTTTTTTTCTCTTTTCTTTTTTAAAGTCTTTATTTCTAGAACATCTGTTAATATCTTTAGTAATTAAACACTAAAGTTTGCTACCTTAAGTTAAACTGTTCATGCTCTAAAATACCCAATTTAAAAACAGGACAAGATGTAAATAATGGGTTGAAAGAAAGCATATTTTTAAATAAACTTTTTCTGTAAAAGTCCCCCATCTGTCCTCTCAAAACAAGCATAGATTAAGCTATATTTTAAGATAACTGCAATATCTGAAAATGTATTTAGACAACTTAAATTGCATGTTTTGTATAAAAATGCATTAGATGGTTCTGAAATTCAGAGGCCTGTCCCTTTAATATATGACTATTTTAAAAGGCTTCCCTTTGATTCAAGAACAGTTAATACTATAACGTAGGTGAGGATTCATTATCCTCCTTAAATTCCTTTCTTTGGTGTTAGCTAAATTACCTGCTAACCTATTGAAAAGTCATTGAAGAGGCATAAAGTTCTAAATACTGTGTAAGTGAATTAACTAAATAATTTTCGTAACAGGTGCCTAAGGGAGCTAGTTATCACAAAAGCTGAAGAAAAGAACTATGTTTGTGTCTTGTCTTTCATCTTAATTTGAAATTTTCATTTCTTGGAGGGCTGTGATGGTTTAACCCCAGAAAACACTTCAACCCTATGCAGTCACTCCCTCCCCATCCCCCATCCCCTTCACAGCATTGCAAAGTAGGAGAGAATCAGAAGGGTGAAAATAAGAAAACTTTTGAGTTGAGATTGAGAGAGTTTATTAGATAAAGCAAAAGTCACACACAGAGGCAAAATAAAACAAGGGATTGATTTACCAATTCCCAGTGGCAGTCATGTGTTCAGCCA
>NW_008662812.1:0-586 GCF_000695815.1 Acanthisitta chloris
ACATTGGGTGCTGACCACCAAGAGTTGAGTGCTGACCACCAAAGGTTGGGTGTTGGCCACCAAGAGTTGGGTGCTGACCACCAAGGGTTGGGTGTTGGCCACCAAGAGTTGGGTGCTGACCACCAAGGGTTGGGTGTTGGCCATCAAGAGTTGGGTGTTAACCCTCTAAATTGGGGGTTGACCAACCCCAAATTGGGTTCTGACCATGAAAGATTGGGTCTTGACCACTCAATTAGGTCTTGACCCCTAGATTGGATCTCAAACCCACAAATTGGGTTCTGACATCAGAGTTGTTGTGGGCCACCCAAATTGGGTGTTGGGCTGCTAAATTGGGTTGCTGAAGCTTCAGAATTGGCTGGTGGCTTCCCAAATTTGGGTTCTGCAGCCCAGAATTGGGTGTGGACCCTCCAAAGTTGGGTGTTGAACTACTAAATTGGGTGCTGACCGCTAAGAGTTGGGTGTTGGCCCTCTAAATTGGGGATTGACCAACCCAAAACTGGGTTCTGACCATGAAACATTGGGTCTTGACCACCAGAATTGGGTGTTGACCCCTAGATTGGGTCTCAAAGCCACAAATTGGGTTCTG
>NW_008662813.1:0-8763 GCF_000695815.1 Acanthisitta chloris
CACCTGTGCACACTCTTGGCTCCCGCTGCCGGTGCAGATTGAGAAGCACTGGTGGGTGTGCACTTACCCATCTGCATGGCGCTGCGGGTCTGGCTGGGTGGCTGCTGTGCTGAATACCTCAAGCAGTTATTGAGCTGTGGAGAGGCTGCCTGTAGCTGGGGATGTGTCTGAGGAGTGGTGATAGGAACGACTGGTCTGACAGATGTGGTGTTGGTGTGACCAGCCCCGATGGGGTGGATGGCTCCTGGAGCTACTTTTGTTGTTGGAGCTCCTCCAGCTCCGCTGTTCCTGGGCTGCCCAGCTCCCACTGGAACCCTGTGTGGAGACAAGGCACAGTGTAAGCATGCTGCAGAGACCCCAACACCCAACAAGTGCTGATAAACCACCCTCAGTCACTTAGAGGGTTCAACATTATACCCTCTCTTTTATTAAAGAAAACCAAGATATATATTTGTCTTTACAAGATCCAGCCATAACCATGCTGTAGGATATTTTCACCCCATTATCCTGTGGGAAGAAGTGCAGGGTAGAAATGGAAAAGATAATTTTTCTCATCACTTTTTTTTTACTAAGCTCCATTTCTGACTGAATAGGTTCCAGTCAAATCACAAATCTTAATTCAGAGGAAATGGGTATCTCCCAAATGTCATTTTGTGTGCCAGAGGCTATTTCACAGGCACTAATGGAGTGATAATTAAAACAGACACGGAGATATTTTCTTGGGACCAAACCTGCATACAGCCCCTTGGGGAGAAACAAAGATGGATAATACCAAATCTGTGTGTGGCTATTGAAGGGGACTGGGAAGCAGGAGACTTGACAGGGCTTGGCTTGGCAGAATACTTATCCTATCGATGTAATCAGCCCTAGCTCAGACTTTCTAAGGGAATGCAAAAGGGAAGGGAATGCAGCTGACCTGAATGCAAAAGAAATCCAAACAGTAATCGACCCTCCTTTCAATTCCCACTTAGCGTATGCATAATTTGTGTTTCATCTGAGTGGCCAGGGAGACCTGGGGAAGGGACAAGGTTCTTTCTCATATGCAGTGAGTTCAGACTACAGCAGGTCTTGATCTTCTTACCACAGAGCTAGAAACTCTCTGATCATGAAAGAAGGACACTGGGGATGACAGAAGGACACCAATGGACAAAGGACACTAGATGGACAAAGCTGCTCAGCAACTCTTCCTTTGAGTTTCTTACTCAGGTTCCTGAAAAATTTCCTTCCCTAGCAGTAGATGCCATGAAACAGAGAGATCATTTTGTGCTGTTCCCCTCTCCCAGGCTGCTCCATGTGCCAAGGTCCTCCTCCAGGAAAGGGCAGCAGAGGGGGTATGAAGCAGAACAAAGAAAGGTGGAGGAAATGAAGATGAGACAGTGCAGGAAAGGAGAGAATAGCAGGAGAAGTGCAATAGTGGCCTATGGGGGGTGAGACTGGGAGAACTTCTGGGTCCCCAAGATTGTTGCGTGGGAACACAGAGGATAAGAGCAGAAAGAAGGAGTATTTGAACAATCTGGTCTGATTCAGAGGACATGAATGACAGAAGTAACACTAAGAAAAGAGTGGGAAGGGGAAGTGCCAAAAGAGTGAAATTCTCATAGAAAAAAGGCCAAAGCACAGGCTGGAAGACATGGTCCAAAAGTTCAAAAGATGGCTATCCCTTCTGCCCAGTCCTCCCTCCTCCCAGAATCACAGGAGAGAAGACAACACTGTGGTGTCATTGACTTGACTTATCTCATGGTTCAAGGTTTGCCTGGATTACATACTGTGAAATGAATCTGATTTTTTTTCTTTTGATAAGCCTCCAGGTTGGGAAAAACTGGGAATCCCACCAGATGGAAATCTTGACTGTCTGTCATCTGCTGTGAAGAGCTGGCATGCTAGCAGGAAGGTTCAGCTGGAGCTGGCTTGGCCATCTGCACTAGATTGAGTTTGCCAGAAAAGCACACCTAACAGTCCACTGAGAGCTGCATTCAGGCAAACATGCACACTGACAAGTACAGAAACTATCTGTGACTCCCACAGAGATGGAGAGATGTTGGATGTGGCAAATTTCCTCTGCTGCCTCGTGCCTGTCTGTCCATCTAAAGGGCCATGCTTTGCTCACACACGTGTTTTGACAGCTTATAAATCTAGTCTAGTGCTATTAGAGTCACAGACAACTTCTTTTCCTTGAGTTTTGTAGGGAGTGGCAGAAAAACATGTATGAATCTAATCCTCTGCTTTGTTGTCAAAGGGGAACAAAGAATGTTGAAAGCGCAGCAAATAGGAGATTTTGTTGCTATCAGATTTTTCGCACTGTTCTCACTGAGGGTGATTTACACAGGGATTTAATTAGCTCACAGGATCATAAATATAATCATAAAGCTGCTTTTGGGTTTTGTGGAAAGCACTTTTGCCCTTTAGCACTTCTCTGTCTTATTCTAGCTGTGACATGCTGCATTTAATAAAGTCTTGCTGATTCAGATCACCAACCCTTCAGCACAAACTTCCTTACTAATTAAGAGCTGAAGAGGCAAGGAGTGAAGGCAGCCAAGGGGCTCTATAAAGTAAGGTAAATACATTTAGGTTGATGAACAGTGAAGAACCAGTGAATTAATGTTTGAGGTTTTTTACTGAAATGCAATATTAGGACTGTCAGCAGACTTAGTTATCTTCTAATCTTCTCTTAACTTTTGGGCTAGCTCAGTCCACTTATTACAAACTTGACATAAAGTGTAGATGGAACAAAGCTGGATCAATTTTCCAAGATCAACACTGAGTTGTAAGGTGTCTTTCCCTGGAGAGGAGTGAAAGATGGAGACTGTGCATTGGGAAGAGAGACTGAGAGCATATGAGAAGGAGTGAGTCCAACCCCCTTATTGTCCTTAAAGACAATGTTATTTTTAGGATTTCATTTGTGAATTCAGACCTTATTTTAACCCTGTGATAAAAGCCTCAAATATGAGTGTGCATATGTCTGTGTGTGTGTCTATATAGTTCTACTGCTTACACAAAGTATATGTGCTGAGAGGGAAGGGTTCAGCCCTAGACAGGTATCAGATAAACCATCCAGGCTAGAAGAGACTTACTATAATGAAATCTACACTTTTTTGTTCTCTTTCTAATTTGCAAATCCTCTGTGGGCATATATATGGTAACACTCACCTCCAAGGAGCATGTGGGATAACAGTCCCACAGTTGGGGGACTATTCTGTGCAATAGAAAAACCTGAGGTTATAAAAAAACAGAGGTTATAAATGCCATCAGCTAATGCAACTAGTTCAGCCCCCTGAGGACATGGATAACTCCAATGCTACAACCAACAAGTCTCATTACTGAAGTATGCAATGCCACCAGCAAATTTCAGGAAGGGGAATGTGATTTAAAAGCAGAGCTATGCTGTTCTCCCTCACTGGAGGTATTCTAGAACCATCTGAACACAACCCCGAGCCGTGTGCTCTGGGATGGTCCTGCTTGAGTAGAAAGGTTGGACCAGATAACCCATTGTGGTCCCTTCTAACCTCACTGATTCTGGGATTCTGTTTTCAGCATCCTCCAGATGCAGAATCCCTCTGGGCCCCAGTTCAGGCCAGTGGTCCTCACCTTGAAACAGGTGTCACGTAGTTGCCTGGGAAGACGCCGGACATGCCACTCCTCAGGGATGTGCCCTTGAACCAGCCATCCTGGCACTTCTCAATGACCCGGTACATCTCACCCTTGCGGAGCTCCAGCTCATCGTTCTTCTGAGGCTTGTAGGCATACAGGGCTAGGTAGCTGTGGGGAGAGGTCACACACAGGAAGAGAGCACACAGATGACATCAACCACCACCTGTCCTTCTCCACCTCCAGCCCCACAGAGCAGAAAGCAAGCAGAAAGCACCATTCAGAAATGGGGGTTAAAAAGGGGCATCATTAGAGCATCCCAAACGAGGAATTGCAGAGATTGGATGCTAAGACAAGAAGGGAATAAATAATCAGAGTCAAAGGAGGGGCAACTTAGAAACTGAGAAGATGTACTTCTCACTCAGGACACAACCAAAGCAAAACTCTGCCACAAAGCAGCTCCGAAGTTAAGGACTTAGCACTAGTTTCAGAAAGACAAGGCAATTACAGAGACAGCCAGAGGAATGAGGACTCAAGTAAGAGGCTTTGCAAAGCCTAACATCTGGGTGAAGTTTGTATCCTTCAGGGTGGTAGCCACTTACACTGTGGAGTTTCAGAAGAAACCTTTCTTATAGACAGACTACTTCAAAAGCATTTGAGGCAGCTTTCCTTGCAGCTTTCTCAATGCTATTTATGCTGGCCAGATTTAGAAACAACACACCAAATTATTCTGCTCTGATATGGTAACTCCTGTGTTATGTGGGTAAAAGAAAAAAAAGTGACAGAGAGCTGAATTCTGCAAGGTTTTTTTGCTTAAGCAAGTAAAGTGGTAGAATATTTTACTCCGAGTGGTGAGACACTGGCACAGGTTGCCCAGGGAGGCTGTGGCTGCCCCAACCCTGGCAATGTTCACGGCCAGGTTGGATGAAGCCTTGAGCAACCTGATCTAGTGAGGAGGTGTCCCTGCCCAGGGCAGGGGGTTGGGACTAGCTGATCTGTAAGGTCCATTCCAACCCCTAAATTTTATGATTCTATGATTCTAATTTGGCTTTGGATGTTTTGCATGCCAGTTCTCTAATAAATCTTTAATATAGGCTCCAATATGTAGAACTTGTTATTTATTTAATTGCCCCTTTAATTTATTCCCTTTGCTTAGAATCTTCCTATTTATCTCTCTCTTGTTCTCCCGTTACTACTTCAGGGATGTGTCTAGTGTTGTGAAATGACTGTGGCTTCAAGTCCCTAAAGATTATTCTCTCTGTTTAGAGAGATCCTTATTGAAAATTAAGAATGATTGCTGGCACTTTGGGAAATAATGGAAAGCCAGGAGAGAATAGCAAGAGTGCACACACAGAACAGCACTTCCTTTGTAAATACCAATGGGGTTTTTTTTGCACTGTCACTTTTCTACAGATGCAGAAAGGTATTTCTGGTGATTCTTGACTGAGGCTGTGCCTTCTTGAGGTTTTTACTTCCTTGTGCTTTACAGGCAGTGAAGAGAGATTAAGACAAATGGGAAAACACTTACAGAAAGTGCATTTACACTACGAAGTGCAGCAGAATGCTCTTGGGCTCAGGGGTGGGTGAGAAGAGGCTCACTGCCCACCTTGCAACAGTGAACGGGTGAAATAATGAAAACTATAACCATTGTGATTGTAGATTTGCAGCCAATAAAAATGATACATGACTTTTGCCTTCTGCTCCCCAGGAAATATAATTGAGGAATAAATCCTGTTAGTTTTCTTGATTCTACTCTTTTATTGTACCAGTAGATTTCCTTATTTTTATTCTGGAGGCAGTAAATAAACAGCCGTAATGAGCAGAATATGAAATATTTGGTAACAGCTCTTTGGGGAATGCTTAGGCTGATGTGCCTGGCTCTGTTTACCATGTGCATGGGGTACAAAGACCTAATCAGAAACTGTATTTCATTAGTCAACAGATGGGAGAAACCACCCTGCACATCCTTTGTTTAGCCTATGTAATCAGGTGGTCTTGAGCTGGTCTGTAGCTCAATGATGGAAAACATGAGGCTACATATGAACTGAAGAACATTAAAATGCATCACCCTGACAAGAAATAAGGTTGCATGCTTCAGTGCTAATCCTTCAGCACTGTGCTCTGCAAGGACACAATGGGAAGTGCCAGACTGTGCTCACTCAAGGGAGCACAAAGCGTGGCCTTCACTACCCCTTTGGAAGTTGGTGCTTACACTGGGCTCAGATTCAGAAGCTATGGGTAAAGTGAGGGGTCTAGGACAGAGCACTATAGATAGACTCACTTGGCCCTTTTCCACAAGGAGCTACATGCAATGATGCAGTTTACAGGTGGTGATGCTGGAGGATGCAAGGAAAATTACCCTATGTGGATCATAGGCTGTTTTCCCTTGCAGCTATCTCCAGCTTTCCTACTAGTTCCTTTCTGTTCTCTCCTACCAGCTTCCACCTGCAAATTCCCCCAAATCAGCCACCATATCTACTATTACAATGAGCCTAAACATCCTCCAGAGAGAGTACCAAAATCCTTGCAGAGCCTAAAAGAAGGTGTACAACAACCCAACCTGGACACCATACCAAAACAGACCAATCTCTGTATGGCTAAGGTGATGAAATCTTATATATGATAACCACATAGCAAGACCTTGGGACAACAGAGTGGACTGGTGCCCATTCCTGGGGTCTTCTTAATGAGTTGCAAAGAGGCAAGGGGTTCTCCAAACCCGGAGACAGGCCCAGCCTGAGTCCATTGCCCACCCTGCAGGGACAGCTCTATGTGCTGGCAGAGGGGGCTGTGGGAGAGTTGGGGTGATATCTGCTCTCACTTGTGGCTGAAAACAATTTGGGTGCAGGCAGCTTCCCTCCCCAGAAAGTGTTTCTGGGTTTTTACTCTGGCAGGAAATCAGGTCTAGTGGTCCCATTTGCTGAGCATGATTTTGCCTTAAGCCAAAGTCTTTGAACTTGGACACTTTCCACTGTTCTCTAAATTTTAGGTGTGAAACTTCACTAGCCAACTCTACAACCCAGAAGAAAGTGTGAAAACAACAATCTGAAATATCACAAAATGTAGTATCAAAGTTATTCTGGGCGATGTGAAACAGTGAGGCTAAGGGCTGGGGAGTGGGACCTTGAAGAAGCCAAAATGTTTATTAAAAGCTCCTTGAAAAAAGGTCTCAGTGAGGGGTTAGCTTATGCTCTTGGCCTTGGGGAGCTGCTTGTGACTCTACTTATGAAGCAGAAGCCCCAGGGCTCTGTCTAGGGTTGCACCTCCCCAGTACTGCTACAGCTTTCAGATAACACATCCTCTTTGACTGGAACTTGGCTCATAAATGCAAAATGACAGACCGGATTACAAGGCTGCTTCACGAGGGAGATGACAGGAGAAGCATGGGAGGGAGAAGGGGAGGCTTGCTGAGGCTTGGAGGCAGGGACATTGCCAGAGAGCTGGAAAAGGTCCTGATTCAGCAGCTAAATACTGGAAATATTGCCAGTTGTTGCCTCCTAGTCAGGGCAAAGTTTGAAATAAACTCATGCCCCACTATGTGCCACACAGGGTGAGGATGAGACCTCTCCACGGGGCATTCAGTGATGTGTGGCACCTCTTCAGGTATTCACATCTTGACTTAGTAGTCAAGAAGAAATTTATTTGGGTCTGTTCCAATCCCCCTCTGGTCCTTAAAGAAGATTTCCTGTTATTTTCAGGATTGGCTTCGTGAATTCAGACCTTGTTTTAAACATAAGATAAAAGCCCCATATATGGGTGTGCATATGTCTCTGTGTGTCTGTACAGCTCTACTGCTCACGGGGAATATGTGCTGAGAGGAAAGGGTTTAGTCCTAGATAGGTATCAGATAAACCAATCAGGCTAGAAGAGACTTACTATAATGAAATCTACTCTCTTTGTTATGTTTCTAGTCACCCTCTCATTATTCTACACACTATCCAATATATCCAAGAGAAGAAGTTCATTCTTTGCCTTTGTTCATTCATTGCCTTTGTTCATTCATTGTTTATGGCACCAAAAAAATGCAATTGGGTCATTTTTTTCTGGTTAATGGTGAATGTATCAGGTCTTTGACTGCACGGGACTACACCTTCATAAGAGCTTTAAATGAAGGAAGACTTTCTCTAGCTGAGAAGTATTCAGTTTGCTGCACAGTGATGCATACAGGTGTAATAAATAAAGCCTAAAAGGGCTCACAGAGAAAGGGGGAAGTCTTTCTCTACTCATTTTTCAGTTTCAGTAGAGGCTGTGTATGAAATTGCAATCTCTCTCTTCTCAGAATGCTCCCGAGCTGAGATTGAGGTTTTCAGGTTTCAAACACACACACACACACACACACACACACACACACACACACACACACACAGGCACACACTTGTGGAAACAAAGGGTACACAGTGACTGAGATGAGCTGCTTACATATTGAGGGGGAGCTGGACCTTCGGTGGTGTTCCCTGATCTCCAATTATTGCACTTGTCCTGGGACCAGCCACTGTGGCTGGTCCAATCAAAGAGGAATCCTGAAAATACACAAAGAAGAACATACAAGGATTAAGATGAAGCTCATCATTTCCTAAATTGCTATGGGATGAAGGCATGGGGGAAAAAAAAATCACATATTTTATGCATCCCCAGGTTTTCTAACTTCACCATACTGTATTAAAAAGACACTTTTTAGCCTCACACATTCCAAAAATGTATTTCTGACACAAAAGACATTAGGTTATTGACAGAATTTCCATGTACCTGTCAGAGAAATTTTTGTTGTATGTTATACGCAGATCTTAAAAGTTTTAGAGCATAAAACTACTTGGCTGCTTTGTAAAATCAGCTCAACATGTACATCTCTGCAATAGTACCTTCACTCAGAAAAGTGACCTTTTCCCTTCAGAAACTTGATTTTAAATTGGTGTTCTTTTGGTTAGTGGTTATGGATCTATGGAGAAGAAGATACAATTCAATTTTCAAAATGCAATCTCATTTCTATATACTGTTTTTATCATCAGGATTGAGAGCTGAGCAACCACCAGCCATGTGGAGTTTAACAAGGGCAAGGGCTGATTCTGCACCTGGGATGGGGCAGACCTGGCTGTAGCTACAGACTGGGGAATGAGAGGCTGGAAAGTAGTGCTGAAAAGGAGCCTGAGGGTCCCTGTGCATGGCAAGTTGAATATGAGC
>NW_008662814.1:0-1168 GCF_000695815.1 Acanthisitta chloris
AGCCGAGCGCTGCCCGCCGCGCCGCGAGCATTCGGCAGAGTTCGTGCGAGCCTAGCGCTGACCTCCCTGAGTCTGCCCTCCGTATAATGAGATTATCTGTGTGCAGACCTCGGGAAAGGTGGGGTGAAGGGGAGTGCAGCGAGGGTGAAAGCAGAGGAAAGTCAGGTGAGAACGGGATTGTACAGGGAGACGGAGAACAGGAGGGGTAGGGCTGGGTGTGCTGGTAGTTGCTGGAGAGGTAAGACCACTCTAAATTACAGCCGTCGGCTTTAAAGGCTGTAAGGCCCTGGGGAAAAATTAACTTCTCCCTAGTTTCTAAATTCCCTAATGAATGTGTTGTGTACCTGTTGGCAGTTAACAACTAAACAAGGAAGACTGAGAGATAACCTCCTTGCCCAACCAGTCATTACTAACTCACAAATGCTACAGGACATAATTGCCACTTAAAGGTTGTGAAATTTATATATATATGTGCATACACAATATACACTATTAAGAATTCCATGCTAAAAAAAGCCCAGAACTTCTGTCAATGTTATTGAGTCATTTACCGTGTTGAACACAAATGCTAGTTGAGGGACAAATCTAAATACCACCAAACAATTTTCAGGAGCTTCCTTCTAAATTTTATGTGGAAAATGTCATAATGCTTGTATATTAGAGTTGTTTTGCTTTTTTTTTAAAAAAAAAGAAAGGCCACAAAATAAGTAACATTAAAAGAAAACAGAAAATACTCACATTGAAACATTCACATGTTTATCTTTAAAAAATAATGGAGAAAAGAGACTGGTAAGGGAGTGGAGGACTTAGCCCTAGCCTGCCTTGTACAAGGGAGAGAACGTGACACAAATCACTGCAGCAAAGAGGGGAAAAAAACCCCAACTAATAAAATCTTATGATTACATATCTACATCCTGTCACACATACTGACCTAAAAAGACTAAAAACAACAGAAGAGGTAATTACCATGCAGGATGTTAATAGAGGGAATTATTGCTTCATGTAGAAATATGTTGCAGATTTTTCATGTATTTTGTGAAGTCCTATGAAGTTTAATAGCTGATTTAATTACTTGGGAACAGCCAAGTACTGCCACAGATGAAATCTTCTGCATCCATTAGAAACTGTAGCCTGTTGCAGAGTGCCATGGTTTAACCCCAGCCAGCAG
>NW_008662815.1:0-3238 GCF_000695815.1 Acanthisitta chloris
GTCCATTCCAACCCTTAACATTCTATGTTTCTATGCTGTCTTAGCATCCACACTCTAACACTGCCATGGAGTGATATGTATCTTTAGGAGAAACTGAAACCCATAGTGATGGTGCCAGATTGAGGATTTTCACAGGGCACCATCACTGCTCCTGATGTCTCTGGTATCAGAGGTAATTTGGTTAGTGACTGAAGGCAGCCCACAGGATGCAGGTAACACCTACCTGAGGATAGGCTGTTCACAGTCAAAGCACAGAGCCTGGCTCCAGTTTTTAGTTCTGGCATAGACTTCTGCAATTTCAGGCAAACCAGTCTCTCTGCCCTAGTTTCCCCTTGCATGAAATGAAGACTATAACGCTTATTAGTAGAACTCTTTTTTGGTTGTTATTGTTGTTGGCCTTTTCTCACATTTTAAGAGATATGTTGTTCCCAAATAGAGCAGAACTAAGAAGCTGCAAGTTCCAGGATGGCTATGGGACACTGAAGGCTGCAGGACACACCAGTGTAAATACAGCAGCAGTCACCTACAAGGTGTGATGGACAAGTGAGGACAGAATCTCTGACAGAGTATTGGCTTCAGACTGGGGCTCCAAAATTAATGTATTTATGGAGTAAAAAAATAGCCTTGCCTATAGCCATAACTTCAGTGTTTCTTCTCCTCACTCCCATCAGAATTTCCTTATTGTTTAGAGCTTGCCAGAGCTGTAGAATGTGATTGTCTTCCTAAAAAGTGGTGTCAGAGGCCAGAGCCACAGGGAGTACAGGCTTTCTGCACTAGTATCTAGATCTCATGAAAGTGCACATGGGTCCAACACTTCAGGCAATGGTTATCACCATTTCCTTTCATCTGAGCCAATTAGTTGGAACTGAAACTGTATTTTTAGGATCTTATTGACAGTCCAGAAAAGTCAAAAGACCATTTATGTTGGGACTATTTTCTATTGGCTGCAGCTGTCTCGAGGGCATAGTGTTCAGGAGTCTAAAACTGTTCTTCAAGTTTCTTCAATATTTTAAAGCTTGCAGATATTTTGTCATGCTAACTGTTTAAGGAAGAGTGTTATAGTGATGGGAAAGTATAGATATATTCTGCAGTCTGTGGAAGTTTAAAGTGAAGCAGCCCACTGTCCCTGATGTCCCCATACAGAGCTCTGAAAACACAGGAAACCATAAAGATACCATTTTCATTGCTGTTACCTATAACATCTGTTGCCTATGGCTCACACAGAAGGTACACACCACTCCTCCCCCAGTCAAAACTCTCACAGTCTTTCCCACTTTGTTTTAAATTGTAAAAGAAAATGATTGCCAATCCAGAAGATAGATGTGGAAAGTCTGAGAGTTTTGTTTTTGGAAAAGATACAAATTCTAGCAACAGTGCTGCAATTTCCATTGCAAACATTTTGAAAGCCACTTTCTGAAACTGTGAATTGTTTCTATAATATCAGGTCTTTTGAACCTTTATCTCTGGATAGGCAAGGAAGTAGTATATTTTTATGTTCAAGGCCAGGCTGGATAAAGCCTTGAGCAACCTGATCCAGTGGGGAGGTGTCCCTGCCCATGGCAGGGAGGGTTGGGACTAGTAAGGTCCATTCCAACCCCTAAATTTGAGCATAATGTCTACGAGTCAAAGAGACCAAATTGAAACTCTCAATTAAAAGAATTAAAAAATACTACCATAATTTTGTGTGTAAATAGTTTCCTAACACTGCTTCTCTTGTACTTTCTTTGCCAGTGTGACCATTTCCTTGTTGCTTGCTCATTTTCCAGAGTGAATAGGATTTTACCTGTTGATGAATGTCCTGCTATTAAGGGAAGCTAAAAATTGGTGATGCCTGCAGTCTTTCCTTGCTTTGGTACCTTGTAGTTTATGGCTAGGTTTGTTCATTTCCTTGCTGTCTTGTTTTATCTTTTAGGTTGTTTTTTTTTATTATTTTTGGTCTCACCCCCCTTTAGTTTTTTGTGTGTGGTATGAGTTATTGTTAGCAACATTCTGTGACTTAGAGTGCATTAAGAAAACCATCTGTTAACTGTTTAGAATTTAAATGGTGTTAAATGATTTGCTAACATTTCATGGAATTGGACTTGAAAGAAAAAAATAGCACCCCTTAATTCTGATATCAAACAAGTCTTTACTAGTTTGTTTAGATTAGAAGACTAGGCTGAACAAGCCTACTTTTATTTTTTCACTTAATGCAGCCTGAATAATGAGAATAATTAGCATAATTAAAAAGTAAAACTCTTACATAATAATAATGCTGATGATACTTCTTATGAAGTTTTTTTGCCATCAATTTTCCTTTTTTCTTTTTTTTTTTGTTACAATAAATCTTATTATGCTATTCCTCTGTGTGTATTTTCTCATGGAGGTTAATCTATTGAACAACTTGTCAGTGTCTGTGAGTGTATTTAGTTTATTTAACATTTTGCACAGTCCTTTTATTCTTTTACTAAAGAGGTTCACAACCTTCTTAGTGTTATAATTCTGTTTACTTCATTATTATTCCAGCTAGAGTTGTGTATTCACTGTTGCCCTAAGTTATTGATGAATGTGTCTACACACATACAGGTCTTCATGGAGATATAAATTAACTGTCAAGTGAAGATTTTGGGAAAGACTTCTGGGGGAGGCTAGCACTACATTTTTTGCACTTTGCTCCTTAGCATCTAGACTGAGTCATAGCAGAAATCCTTTTGTACCAGGGTTATTCCATATCCTTCTTTTCTCCTCCAGACATGCTGGTGTTGCAATCCTAGACCTTTGCCTGCTCTCCTTGGCTGCTGGAAGGTTTGGGTGCATCTGCCTTGTCCTCATCTGGTACCCAGGTTGGAGACCCACCAAGCATTCTCTGCTGCTGCAAAGGGCTGATATTTAAAATTATTGCTTCCTGGCAAGTGTGACAACAGGGCAGAATAGGGGAAGGAGTTGAAAAGAGCTCATTACCTCATATTTTCTGAGCAGAGTAGTAGAGAGGCCTTTGAAGATTCATGGACTCATTCTGAGGTCTTCTCAAGTGCAGTGGGAAGAAAAGAAGTTGATGTGCATTATCCCTCCTCCTCTGGTAATGCAGCCCTGTTATACCCATGCTACTTCTGCACCCAAGATTTCCAAAAGAAAAGGTTCATCCTTTCTGATCATGATAAGAAGGAAAAATAAAATTGTTTGGACAAAAGAAGTTCAACAGAAAAATGTTCTTACAAAACTCATCAAGTCCACCAAAAAGTGGTAACAAGTGTAGGGA
>NW_008662815.1:3257-7312 GCF_000695815.1 Acanthisitta chloris
ATTTATAATTGTCTTTTCTAATTTGATTTTCTTGATACATGTTTCCTCTTCTCTCAGTTCTGCAATTAAATATCAGCAATATATTCATGTCAGGTCCTGGCTATGAAAACTGAATGACAGTTTGCACAAATACTGGTAATTGACTTTCAGAGACACATCAACCTTTATGCATGAAGACCCTTTAAATCTATTCCATATCATAGGATTTGACAATTGTCCACCTACTGCCTCAATTACAATTTGGTGAAGCAGGTCACGTTTCTTGACAATAAAAATTCTTTGTGTTACTGGAACTGGTTTTATTCTAGATATATGGAACTAAATCCAATTCTTGGTGCTAATGAACTTTGAAAACTTCATTGAACTTAATCAGTGGAGTATCTGAATTTATGTCAGGGGGTTGTGAGGTCTATGAAACTATTTTGGGTATCTCTGGTCTGTTTTAAATGAGCTCACAGGGAGTCTGCAAAGGGAGAAGAATGATTATTTCAGTCTGCAAACTGAAGCAGCCCTGTATGATCTGAGTTTGCTAGAGGCTAGATTGATTCAGATGAAAAGGGGCAGTATTCCTAGGATTTCAATAAGACTAACGGAGCTCTGAGTTGCTGCTCATCTTTTCCTGTGAAATTTGGGAGCTACAGAGAACATTATGAATATCTGATTGCACAGCTAGAATACTACAGATGCAGAATTTCCCGACATATTTTAACCTCCAGTCCAGTAACTTCTGGTGCATTTGGAGCATGGGTGTCTAGCAAAATTTTCCTAAACTTTTCAAAAGTCTATTTCAAAATCTGAACTTAAGAATCTAATTTTAAACTGCAAAACACATCTCTGAATGATGACCATCTCACAAGAGGCATCAAAACTTATCTATTTCCTGATGATAATCGAGTACTTCAACACATGTTTAATGGCAGAAGAAGCAAGTGCACCCCTATGTGATTTGTGCATTCAAGGGACACAAGCAGAGTAAGAGGCAGCAGCAGAGCAAGTTTGGAGTCTTTTAATTGCAATCAGCTTTCTGAAGGGTTCCACGAGGACAGAGTGGGTTTTTTTTTTTTTGTTTTTTTTTTTTTAAGGACAGAGTGTTGTTTTTTTTTTTTTTTCTAGGAAACAGGGAAATGTGACTAGGTAGGGCTACTCACCCTGACAGGGATGAAATATGTTGGCCAAGCTTCTGTAGTGAGGCTTGGCTCTCTGGAGTTACATCGTGGTTTCTTCTGGGGCCTTCCATTCACCATCAGTTAGTCAGTGGCAGGTCAGAGTTTTTTTGTCTCTAACTAAGAAGTGGAGATCTGCACTGAAGTGCAGGGTCTAGTTGATGGTGCTCTTTAGTTTTTCTCCTGGGTCCTGAACCTTTAAAGGATACCCTCTCCTGTTTTATTTTAAACACAAACTTCATTTTATTTAGGTCTTCATAATTATGGTCTTGTGACAGTGACAGCATTTTTTGCTATATGTTCTTCTAACGTGATTAAGGTGCATGCAAGTGTGGAGACTTCCCACAACTGGAAGATAACAGGCAAACCCCTAAACCTTTATGGGTAAGACATGACCTTGGAGATCTGAGCAAGGGAAGTTTAAACCCTTTGTCATGGTTACAAGAGATTCTGGTTGAAAGAAAAAATACCTCTTTTTTGACAAATCAGAGACAGAATCATGAAAAAGACATCTCATTTTGAAAATAGCTTTATTCATCAGATATGGCTCATGAATCCTATTTGAATGAACTAGGAATCATATAAGCACAGCATGAAATATATGTTAGGTGTGTTGTATAAATTTGCATTGTGTTTTCGTCATGGTACAATAAATGACAAGAGTAATGCACGTACAACACCCAGTAGCAATTGTGTCAGGCTTTGGAGCTTTTACAAGGAGTCAACTTGCTTCTAGGGGGCAGAGAGTCAACTGAAGGTCTGGATTTGGCATTTATTCCTCACTTTTTCATGTCATGGCAGACCAGGTGGAGATGGTTCTGCTGATCTGTTCCTACTTCTGAACAGACCTCAGTAGGGCCTGGCTGTCTGAGCAGTACCCAGCACAGCCCAGGCCTTGATGAGCAAACTCACTCAAAGCACAAGTGAGACAGAGGTTTTATTCTTTCTTTTCCTCCCCTTCCATCTGCCTGAGTGAAACCTCTGTATTTATTTCCTGGGTTTTTTTCTAAAACACTCTGTCTCAACCTCCTCAGTATCTGGATTTTCAGTCTGGCAATCGTAAACTTCAAAATCATCAGTCAAGTTCAGGAAGTTTTCCAACTTCTTTGTTTTCTTCTATAACAACAGGGCACACAGTTCTGCTGAAAAAAACTATCTGCTCTCTTCCTGTAACCTATTTGTTAATCATGTTTTGGTGACTGACTTTCAGGCACAATCCCAAGAATTTTTAAGGCAGTCTTTAATAACCATTAATATGTCTGCATACAAAACCAGATGATTATTATTCATGAGTGAGATTATGCAGAATTAAACTTTCCAAAACTGCAACGAACATTCAGCTAGACATGAAAGTAAGCTGAATTTCCATTTGGTTTGCTTCTTGCTGAGCCTTCAAATTATAAAGTGAAGCAAAGCCAAAAGATTAATACAATGAAAACAAAGATTGGGAAACTAAATGACACGATGCAATTTTCTGCCTCATTGGGCTGGCACCAATAATATGCAAAGGAAAGCCTGCTTAGTGTTGGTTAGCTGCTGTATAAATGTGGGACAATCAGTCTCCTTCTCCAGGGAAGGTATTTTCTTGAATCATATAGCCATTGACTCTTCCAATTACCAGAGACCCCATGAACAGCTTGAGGCCTATTTTTTTTTCTTTTTCTGTTCTTCTTTGCCATATTACTGCTATTAGAGTTTACACAGGTACATGATTTCTCATTATCTCTAATATTTTAGAGAAGGATAAGGAGAACATTGAAAAGAAGGAAGGGAAACCCTGCAGCTGCTGCCACCTCCATAATTAAATATTAATATTTCAGAAAATGTTACTTTAGGGAGCCCATAATGGACTGTGTGTTAATCATCTCTTTCAGTGTACTTTTAATCAATTACATATTCAGTCTCCTATTAGGGTGTTATGGGAAATATGTCATTGCTTATAACTGTCCAGGGAGAGGCTTCATCCTCTAGTCTTTGCATTATTTAGATATTGAAAACTAAGTCCTCATTATTTTAAAGATTTGAATAATGTTTGAATTTCTGTTACACAGCTATAAGTCCAAGGTCTGTTTACTCCCCAGGTCTAGTTTGTTTTACCAGTAAGTTTGCAAGACTTGTGACCTTGAGAGGCAAGTTTTTTTGTCTATGTCCTTGCAGTCAAACTCAGAACCTCATCGTGTGCCCAAGCTCTTGGCCAATGGTTGACTTTTCTTATGATGCAACATCTAAAGAATAAACTCTGAGCTGATGTTCAGGAGGACTAGTGTTGGTCCCAGTTTGAATACTGACATGATGCATGACCTCAAGTAAGTTTCTTCTGCCTTTGGTTTGCCTTCTGTTCTTGTTTGTTTGGTAACTTTAAATTCTAAACATCTGGGAGTGGGACATACCTCACAACTGGATGGTTTGCACAGCACCTCTGGGTCCAATCCCTTTCTGCAGCCCTGGTTTTACCTCTTTTGTGTGAAATAAAAGAAACAATTGATTTTTGCATGGTGCTTATACCCACCAGGGCAGAATGAGGCATGCAGGAATTAACAGTCTTGGTATTCTCTTAACTACTGAATGCTTGAATCCTGATGTACTTAAAGCTATTATCATTCACTCCTGTGTTATTTTATATTTAATTTTCTGTTAATCTGATCATGATGTGTGAGAGTGCAGCATTTGTCTGGGGATATCAGCAAGCAAAGCAGACCTGGTCAGATAGCAGAAGACCCATCAGCTGCAAGTGGGAAATATGTAACCTGAGGAAACTGCAGGTGCATTGGCAAGAGTGGCATTTTCTCATTGAACAGCCAGGTTGGTGGGTTTGGTGGGTTCTTTGTGGGGTACTTCTGACTAAGAGCTGCTTTTTACTGCAGATGAGGTACTACTATTCTATGTTATAGT
>NW_008662816.1:0-457 GCF_000695815.1 Acanthisitta chloris
AGGAGCCGGAACGTGGAGCCTATCCTATATCACCAAAGACTAACAAATAATCACATATTATAATAACCAAAGATTTTAGAAAACACTATTAATCTTTTTGTATTTAGGTAGTAATTGCTTAATCTTTGTATTGTTTTATACTCTATAGCATAGACAATGAAGATTTTACTGTTTGTAGTATGGTTAAGTTTTATGTTACGATGCTTAAGGCAACAACCATGGGCCCCTACGCAACCTAAAACGAATGTATGGGTAACCCTTGCCAACTTAACAGGACAGAACACCATTTGCCTGGCCCTGTCATCACCAGGGAACCCATTTTCTATGTGCCTTGTTGGGGTGCCCGTGGACATTTGGCCTTGCCCTCCATACCTCCCTTTTTGTGCTCCTTTTAACGCAACCAATGTGAACAAATGGGATGCATGGACACCCCATCTCCCAATTGCACCCCCTAAGC
>NW_008662816.1:1156-1401 GCF_000695815.1 Acanthisitta chloris
CCAACTCCAGGTAGCCGATGACCTGGGGCTCACTGGTTGGTTGAAGAATCTGGGGATCATGGGATGGCTGCAAGACCTGGTTAAGGGAGCTATTATGTTGTTTGTAGTCGTGTTTGGTTTATTGATAATATTACCGTGTGTTTTACAATGCTTTCAGCACTTTTTGCAGGAACTTTTTAGCCGAAAAGAACAAAGGGGCCTTGTGGATGAATGGCTATGTGACATGGGACGGTTCAAAAAATAAG
>NW_008662817.1:0-1005 GCF_000695815.1 Acanthisitta chloris
TCCATAAAATGTCTGCTGAATTCATCTGTTCCATGACTTGGGTTCCATCTGTTCTGGTGATCACTCAGGACAGGAGAGCTGGCATGTTGCTTGGAGTTACTGGGCAGCAAATCCAGCTCAGATCAGTTCACTGCTGCACCTGCACTGCTTCTTGTCAGCCTTCTCCTCCATCGGTTCAGATGGTTCCTGCTATTGTAATTCCTGTAACGTACAGCTCAAATCATGGCCTCAACAATTAACAGTCCATTACAATCTCCACCCCTGGTCCTTTTGGGCCAGGACATCTGGTGTAACATTGCAATGAACCCCTCCCCTTGTCCCTAGCCTGGCTAGAGACAAGGAGTTCCTGCTAGAGTCCACCATTAGTGTAGTCCACATCATAGTCCTCCATGGGGTGCAGGGGGAGAGCCTGTTTCACCATGGTCTTCGCTATGGGCTGCAAGGGAATCTTCGCTTCCCCTGCTCCAGTGCGGAGTCCCAACCACAGGTGAATTTCTCCAATGTGGGTCCTTCCCATGTACTGCAGTTCTTCACAAACTGTTCCAGCATGGGTCCCCCACAAGGTTACAAGTCCTGCAAACCTGCTCCAGCACAGGTATCTCACAGGTCACAGCCTCCTTCAGGCATCCACCTGCTTTGGTGTGCTGGTTTGAAAGCAAACCAGTGAGAGACTGCAAGTCAAAAGTAAAATTTAACAGGAAAAACAAAACAAAACAACAACAAATGCAACAGGACAAAAAGAAACCACTGACTAAGTCAGAAAGTAACCTGACACCCTGTCAGTCAGGGTGTTGGTAGTAGTCCTATTAAATGGTGGGTGCATTCCTCCTGGAGTGATGGGTCTGTTGGAGCAGTGATCCCACAGATCCGGTCCTCTCCCAAAGGTTCAGTGGCAGCTCTTGTCCTCTGGGAATCCAGCAGGCAAAAGGGCTCTGTGCTGGTCCAAACCCCAGCTTATATCCCTGTGGGAATGCTTGGTTCACCCTCCTTGGGTTGAAGCATCTC
>NW_008662818.1:0-1000 GCF_000695815.1 Acanthisitta chloris
TGCATCCGGCCAGCCTCCCGTTAGCTGCGGTCTTCCCTCACTTGTCTTTTGCCCCTCGGGGACTAAGGAGGATTTTAGAGACCTACCCGCCCTGTCTTGATACTGTCCCACCTACTTAACTTAACTAGTGTGCTGGGATGACCTGCGTCCCTTTCCCTTCGGCGACCTGAGACCAGTCCCAGGAGGTCCCAACACAGATGAGGGAACCCACTGCCCCAGAATTTCTCCCTCATCAGACCTTGCACCCTCGACACCACTAGGACGCCTCTCTTGCTTTTTTCACTCGGTTACAACACAGAGCAAGAAGTATGCAGACGGAGATGCAACCTGTAGCGAGAAACTTCTCATCTCTAGCGGGTTTTCTCTCCACTTCGCTTAGAAATTTGCTTTTTCCGCCCGGCTCCTCAGTTATTGAGCTCGCGTATCAGTGAGTACTTAACAGGATTGCTGGTTCGTGGGTTTTTTTCCCACTGTCTTTCCAACATACACCATATGAAAAAACCAAGAGTTATAGTGTCTTAGGTATATCGCATATACATAGTATAACTTGCATTTAAGATAAAATGCTTACAGAAAGTGTTTGTGTCACCAAAACATCTCTCTAGTGTTAGAAAAGCCCCCCCCCCAGGCAGGTGTCACGCCGACGCTGAGCCCTCAATTGCCTACAAACATAACGTGTGCACGTTTCTAGTTTATTTCTTTCCCACCCTTCATTCTCGCAGAGCCTGGGAAAGCTGCTGCTGTTTAGACTTTGTCTGTGTATAAGCAGGACATTTTAACAAAAATTTGAACAGAGCTGGGGCAAAAAATGTTTTGACTGGCGTCATTTTGACAAGGTCATCCGTCATCTGCTGTATAGATTGATAACACCTAAGTTAAAGGCAAACACGAATAGGAACGCACACCCCCTTTTTTGGTAGGTTATAAAGTTGGCTATAAAACCCTCTCTTATGTCTTTGATCAATTTCATTGTGCAATATGTAATAATTTTCATCTCTTT
>NW_008662818.1:1045-1294 GCF_000695815.1 Acanthisitta chloris
CGCTCTGTTAAGGGACAGAGGTGCGGGCTGGGAGTCTGTTCGTACAGTCGCTAGGCTGAGAGTAGCGCCGTGCTGGGTACATGACAGTGGACGCGCTTGGTTTTCCCTGTTTTCACTGCATTAATACAGGGTCTCGTTCTTACGCAACTCCTTCCTGGTCACAATTTTATTCCGCTCCATCCGACTCTTTCCATGTTTTGAAAAATGTGCACCTCTGCCTCATGGTTGTTTTCCTTACTGGACATCTTT
>NW_008662818.1:1311-1597 GCF_000695815.1 Acanthisitta chloris
TCTTTAAGTGACAGCAATCTCTAAATATTCGTTTCGCGCTAGAAAAACGTGATGAAGTGGGGAAAAGTTCCTAACTAATGGGCTTAAGTACATTGTCAATATCTGCACTTGCCTCGAGTTGTTAACAGAAGTATTCCATGCGGGTTCATATTAGGTGGACTTTAATCTGTTGCTGTGTGCTTTCTTTTTTTACAGCCATAAAAGTAGCGCTTCGAGCGACCTAGGTGGCAGGATAAAACTTATAGGCTCCCTTGACAGTTCGGATCGCGGCCGAACCGGAGTGAGG
>NW_008662819.1:0-489 GCF_000695815.1 Acanthisitta chloris
TAGTTTGCCTGTAAGTTCATGTATCTTTTAGTTCTAGCTCAAACACAGGGAGAAGAGAAGGAAAACACTAACCCTGGCACAACTATGGCCAGTTTTCTGCTTTTGTATTTTTTTCTCCTCTTTATAACAGCTGTTTACATAACCTTCTGGTATATGTAGCTGAAGCAAAAAAATCACAGCTCCCCGAAGATTATGCAATTTTTATTTCCATCCCTCTTATCTGCAGATCTGAAACTGATACAGCCTTCTCAGAACCTTGGACCAAATGGATTTTTACCAACGGAACAAATAGGGGAAAACACTTTAAGACTCTAAAACTGAAAAATGTCAGGTTTTGAAAACTCGGTTATTAAGAAATAGCAAAAAAAAAAAGGTGAGTAAACAGATTGTTGGGGCTTTTTCTCCTCAAAACATGCACTACTCAAGGAAAGACACACTGAAAGGTTTGCCTTTTTTTCTTAAAATACCAGACTTCAGCTCTGTGAAAAC
>NW_008662820.1:0-929 GCF_000695815.1 Acanthisitta chloris
CGTGGACCTTTGGCAAATTGTGCCGTGGCTACATTCCGAATCCCCTTCTGAAAGCTGCGGATCCGTCCGGCTCTGGAGCTGGGGCTGGGGCTGTGCCCCTGTGGTCAGGCCGTGACACACAGGAGAGGCTTTCTGCTGCCAGCTGCACCCCTCGGATGGAGCCGATGGTTTCCCATCCCCCTTGTTTGGGAGGTCAGGAGATGCCCAGGGAGTGCTGGCAAAGATGAAGCTCTGTCTAGGAGAATCCTGTTCAGTAATGAATATGGAACATGGACCTGAAACCAAGGCCTTGGAATGCATTAATAGTAGTAATAGTGGTCTGTGTGCTGCCCCATTTGCTGTGGGCAGTTTGTCTTTTCCCAGTCTGTGGGGCTGGAAGTGCCGCTCTGCTGGGATGTTGGGACAGCCGATGGGAGATGCTGCTGCACATGCTCAGCCCAGGCCAGCAGAGAATAGAGAGAGTTGCTGCCCTGTGGCAGCATTTGTTCACATTTGTTGTGGGCAAGGTCTAAAATAAGATTGAAATCACACTTTTGGTGCTTGTGGCTAGTTCTGTGTCAGGTGAGGCAGAACAGGAGGATCCTTTCCTAGTTTTTTTTTGAAGGAGAAGGGCTGGCATCGTGCTGGAATGATGTCACACCGCAGCATCTGGTTTGAGCTCATAAATCA
Organism: Acanthisitta chloris; assembly: GCF_000695815.1. NCBI lineage: Eukaryota > Metazoa > Chordata > Aves > Passeriformes > Acanthisittidae > Acanthisitta > Acanthisitta chloris. The sequence continues at coordinate 670 of NW_008662820.1, forward strand.
GCTCATGGTAAATATGAATATTGTAGGGGAAGGGAGTCTCAGTGCTCTCTATTGAGTGCGATCCTCCCCCTGGTTCTCTGGGTTTTTAATCAAAACCTTCAGAAATGGTAAAATCTTTATTTCCAGCTCCTGTAAGTCTTTATTTATTTATTTTTAGCAGCAGTGGTGGTTTGAGGTCAGGTGTTCTGTTGGGTTTTGCTTTCCTTCTTCATTTATTAAAGCGAAGGGAAGGTCTTGGCTCCCTTCCCCCTTCCCCATGC
>NW_008662821.1:0-260 GCF_000695815.1 Acanthisitta chloris
TTTGTATTGCTGTCTACATGACAGATGGTGCTCTGTGAGGCCGCAAGAAGATACGATTCAATTTTCTTTTGAAAGGCACGTCTGCATTTATTTATTTATTTATTTATTTAGCCTCCCCCCCTTTTTCGCGCAGGGAGGGGAGAGGAGGGAAAATTTAAAGGGATGGAAAAGTTCGGCCGCTGCTTTGGGGTTTTGTTTCTTTTTGAATCCCATGCTTGGAAAACGGAGGCTCTCCAATGTCCCATTTAATCGCTGGCAAA
>NW_008662821.1:442-663 GCF_000695815.1 Acanthisitta chloris
TCTGTAGCCTGAATCCCGTACAGCATTATCGAAAGAGAAATGGTTAAGCAGGTATTGGCAGGGCAGAAAAGACGGTGTTAAAACTGGGGGGAAAGATGGAGATAATACTGAGCCAGTGGATATTAGTTCGCATGAAATATATATATATATATTGCTTTATAGCTCTCCGGGCCTGTTCCTACACCCCGGCAATCGCAGGGAATACCGGCGGGGAGTATATT
>NW_008662822.1:0-27934 GCF_000695815.1 Acanthisitta chloris
GGGAAAGGGGAAAGGGGAAAAGGGAAAAGGGAAAGGGGAAGGGGGAAGGGGGAAGGGGGAAGGAAAGGGGAAAGGAAAAAAAAGGGGGGAGAAAAAAAAAAAGCCCAAGCTCAGGCTGGGCTTCTGCCATGATGTCAGAGGGAAAGAAACCCACAGCTTGCTAATTTCAGCTCCCAATCAGACCCGGCAAAGGAAAGGAAAGGAAAGGAAAGGAAAGGAAAGGAAAGGAAAGGAAAGGAAAGGAAAGGAAAGGAAAGGAAAGGAAAGGAAAGGAAAGGAAAGGAAAGGAAAGGAAAGGAAAGGAAAGGAAAGGAAAGGAAAGGAAAGGAAAGGAAAGGAAAGGAAAGGAAAGGAAAGGAAAGGAAAGGAAAGGAAAGGAAAGGAAAGGAAAGGAAAGGAAAGGAAAGGAAAGGAAAGGAAAGGAAAGGAAAGGAAAGGAAAGGAAAGGGGAAAGGAAAGGAAAGGAAGTTTCTTCTATAGCAAGGACTTAATGATATTTCTAATTCTTGCTCACATTATTTTTAAGATAGCCTCAAAGCTGGAACAGTTACACAAAGCAAAACTATACAAGGCCACCACAGCACAGATAGAAATAGGAAGGCAGTCAGAGAAAATTACTTTTTTATCTGATTACTCTTTTTTTTTTCCTCAGCTGGGTCAAGTTGTCACTATAATTCTGATTCTCCCTCTCTCTGTCTCATAAAAAGGGCTTTGCTGATCACATATGATAGGATCATCAAACTTGTGAAGCCGAATTTTGTGCCCGTATGCTATCTGCTGATAAATTTTACTTGAACCTGAAATGCTCTTTAAATAATTCCAGAGAGGCAGTAGGAACTGGATACAGATAGCTCAAGAAATCTTTAATAAAAGCTTAATAAATCATTGTTAGCTCACAGATGAGGCTTATCCTCAGACAAAACTCTTCTTCCCTTCAAGTAGAATATTTCAGCTGGTCCAATAACACTTCAGTGAAATTCAGCTCTTCTGCTCCTTAGGTGTTGTTCCATCCTAAAAGTGAGACCATGTTGAAAATGTAAATTTTCTTTGCAAGCTCTGCCATTCTGTACTTCTCAAGTGGCAGAGTTCCAGGGAAAACCCATCAAATTTTACCCTACAGCTTCGCTGTGCAAACTCAAGTGCTTAAGAAAAAGAGGGATTGATTTTAGATTTACAGGTAACAAGTACTTAAAAGCAGAGCTGAAAGCTGATTTGAACCTTCAAATTCAGTTTCCTAAGAAGACAAACTTTAAGGGAATGCCAATTAGCTTGCAGGAGTTGCAAAATCTTTCATTCACTGATCTATAGGCTGAGGCTTTTTGTCCTTTATATCTTCACCTCATACTCAGAAATTTTCATGTTCTGTCTATATTGGTAGGATGAAATATCTTTGTCCCTTGTAAAAAATGATTAAGAGATGTTATAGACCCTAACTTCTCATCTGTTCCCCCCAGTCCAATAAACAGAAGGGTAGTGGAAAAAACAAGTTAAAATAATCACATCAAATGCCATAAATGACAGTGGAAGAATTTATGAACAGGGATCGATGACCCTAATATGAAGCCACATGCAGTTAAGGCAGTGAGCAAACCCAGAGCAAGCAAACAGAAAGACTGGTTGAGTGCTATTAAAAGTGGTACAACCTGGCTTCACATTGCTCAATATGGTGTTACTTGCTTTGGATGTTGCATTTTCAGCCTTTAAATAGCTTATGTGTTCTGTTTAAATTGTCTAGGGTTCTTGTTTTACTTTCATCGAAAGCTTTTAATTTAGGTAATTTAGTATAGCTTGTACAGAAAAAAAAAGCAGATAGTAGGAAATAAAATGCTCTCTTGCTGTAGGCTAGTGCTTGCTGTGTGATCTTTTCTGAAATTAGTCCCATAATTATTATTTGTGGTATCATGTCATGTTTAACAAATGAAAATATTTTAAGGCTTAGTTTTCTGCATGACAGTGGCATAAGTGAGTATCAGGGCCTGTGTTCTTTTGCAACTTATATGAATAAAACAGAAGGGGAATGAGTATAAGCAGGAAAAAATAAACTCAAATCTGAGGCTGCTGTATTATACTGTTTCTTCTTTTTTTCTTTTTCATTCTTAATTACTGTGGCAGAAGCTATACCACCAGCTATAGCTCACACTACAATCTAGCCTACACAAGACAACAAAATTTTATATATGGTCATAATGAGAAATAAAGATTAATCGCTTAATGTCAAGTCTGCACAAATTTCTAACTCTTTGCTAAAGACACAATTTGACTATTTAGATATGAAGTCTGATTAGCAAGAAAGAAAAACTGATAAATAGGCATTATTATATTATTCTGTGCACAAATTCCCTTCCCTTCCCTTCCCTTCCCTGCCCTTCCCTTCCCTTCCCGTATAGGAATTGGCTTTTCCCTAAGAGCTGAAGCCCTTAATTGCATAACTGCAGTGCATTCATCTAAGTGTGCATGCCTGGAGCCTTGTGCAGCAGAAAGGTGTGAGGAAAAGAAGAGGCAGGAAGCATTTACTCACCACTCTCAGCTGGGAAGTCCCAGTTCAAATGAGGGATGCAAAACTCATGACAATTAACAGCCCAAAGCCAGTTACTGAGTGACCATCTTTGTTTTCCCATCTGTGGGATACCAAACATTTTAGTCCTTATTCATTGACAGATTACTGAATGGAAGATCTGGGAAAATGCCTTTTAAAAATGGGTTGGCAAATGGGAACAGTCACTGCAGCATTGCAATTATATGCTGTTAGAGAAGATATACACGAAAATTACATTTGACTTCAAAAATATCATTAAAAAGTCAAAGAATTACACTTATCAAACACATAAAGGGCAAGCAGTCCCTGAGGCATCCAGTCTGGACCAAGCAGGTTATGCCTTGATCCTGCATTCAAGTCTCTGGGGCCACAAATGTTCACCCAAGTGATTTCAGAAGTGAGATCCAGCACAACTGATGGAATGTTGATTCTAAGCAAGTCAGGAGAGACTGCTCATGCACTGTCTGAGGGAAAGCTGAATAATGAACAAATCTGAGCAGACAGCATACTGCTCATCAGAAAATGAACCACTGCCTCCAAGCTAAGTTACCCTTGTGGCCAATGCTGTTTTCCATTGGCTCTGCAGGAAAAGAAAAAAAAAGAGATGGAGCTGGCTGCAGATGTTAATTAGTTAAATCACTCAATGTTATTTTTACAGTACATTGGGAATAGCTTTTATTATTTCACAAACAGTATTTCTAAAACAATATGGAGGCTCTTTCCTTTATTGTATGCTTGTAAACTTCCCCATTGTCTCCCCTATCGTAACTCCAGCAAAATTGTCATTGATTGCAGCACGTATGAGTCTTAGAGAGATCCTCCATGTTTGGCTTTCATTACTTAGAGTTTAAAAACTCCAATTGTTCTTATAAATAAATACATTCATTTGCTTTTCATGTAATTAGCCTCACAGACTGAAAGCTGCAAGTAATTATGAACTTACCACAAACAAATGCAGTTAACAGTATGATTATCAAGACATAAAATCTGAAATACCAGAACCTGAAATTTTATAACATATGCACGATTCATAGCCTTGTCTGCACTAAAAGAAAGATTCATGTTATTTCATATCATATGATGCCAGAAGAGAAGAGACACCACTGGTTCCACACAATTGTCACTGTGGAAAAGTGCTACTCTGTAGGACTTCAGGGTTCAGATGTAATCAGGAAGCTAAGATGAAAAAGACTCAGTAGGTTGGCACGTATTCTGGGTGACCCAGAATATCCTATTTCTCAAAAGAGTAATTTCTCTTTATTTTGGGTTTTGATCTACTTTTGAAGTTCAAGGCATTATGAAAGAACATTAATTGAGTCCAGAATACTTAACCTCTGCAGAAGTGTATATGAGTCATGTTTCTTTTCAGCTAAGAGAAGCTTAGTCTCAACTATGACCAAAAAAATCAAGTGGTCTCAAACATAATGCAGGGAATATACGCTTATTCCAAGCTTTTTGGGCAGGTTAGATTAATTTTTTTTTAATATGCAATATTCTTTGAGTATTTGAACACACCCAAAGACTGATAGGGGTATTCTTCCCTTAGGGTTTTCTTAACTCAGATTTCAAAAGAGATTGAGCATAATAGATCTATCAAGGTTTGTGTTTGACCCTTCAAAAAATACAACCCCCCCTTGTATTGTAATGAGCAGTGACTCAGCTAACATTTAGCAGAGCAATTCCTCAAGTGATTGATTATCACTTGAGAATTGCAGGCCATCAGCCATTGACTGCTCATGTATGAAAGGCTGAATGTCTTGCTGGTATGTATTGGCAGACAGTGTCTTCAAAGAGTGAAAATGATGACATCAACATTACTGAGTCACAGCTGACTGCACTGAGCGCTTGAGCATTGTAAGCTAGAACCAAGGGCAGACAGTTTCCACTAAAGCAAGGTCAGTCACCACTAATAATCTTTCCTAGATGGTTAAGTGTTATAAACTGTTTCATAGAATCATAGAATCACAGAATCATTTAGGTTGGAAATGACCTCCAAGATCATCAAGTCCAACCTTTGACTGATCACCCTGTCAGCTAAACCATAGCATTAAGTGCCGTGTCCACTTGTTTCTTTTTAAAAATACCCTACATTTTTACCAAATGCGCTGAAAATAAGTGTATAAATAATATTGATTAAACAGTTGCAGCTGAATAGAAACATCAGTTCATATAACTCCAGTTTTCATGACTACTAGTTTTGCAAGACACAGAAGCCGTTTTGCCCGTAAATAAATGTTTCCCTAGGCTTTGAATAAGAAGATCCAGTATTGCCATCCTGAGATTCTGGTGTTTTGAAGGTGAGAAGTTATGTTCAGTGCTTTGGGTATATTCTTTGCTGTGCCTCATACATATTACGGATATAAAGCCAGTATAAATGATGTCTTTGCTGCAGTAGTGATACTAAGTAGAGAGACTGGCTAGAGTATGGGAATTGTAGACTATCCTCCACTGCTTGGCATGGGAGAATTTCTAAAGGGACATAATATTGGCTGTACTTTGGGAGTACCACAGAGAGAAAGATCCTAATAGCTCTAATGATTTTTCTCCTAGAGCTCTGAGGAATATGTTGAAAAGAAGAGGACTGCTGTCCTTCCAGAGAATCTCCTGTGCATTCAAGCAGATCATTTAAATTTTTGTCTGAATGAAAAAATAAGAGTTATTAGTAATACTTCTTTCCCCTGTGTGCATCACTCACTGAATATGGGTAGGTTGTATTTTATTTGGCTTTGGTTGGGTTTTTTAAATATCCATATTAATTTCTTCTAAATTCCCAAATTCTACTTTATTTTGTAGTTCCAACTGGTTCATTTTTTCCCTGATGTGTTATGCAGACTATGCCTGAATGACTTTTTTAAAATTTTGAACATCATTACATTTAAAGTGTATGAAGTAAACACTTTTTCATTTTACAAATTTGCAAGTAAATACACAATTTTGAAGTCAAGTGGTGTGACTCCAACTGTAGTTTTTAATGGAAGAGACAATTTACAATATTCTACATTTACAGCATTATTACAGTAATATTTAGGTAGTTTTCAGTAAGGTAAGTCATGTTCTGGAAGAAGGCAACCATGATAGCATAAAGATCCAAGAGTTTCAGTTTGGTTGCTTTTTCTTTAAAAATAGAAAATATGTCTCCACACTGTGCTGAAACTTGTACAGACATTTCCTTTGACATCTGAACTCCTTGCAGGACTTCTGTATCTCAAAATCAGATACAGTAAACCTGTGCATCTTTAATAGCTTTTAAAACTTTATCTTGGATAATCTAGAATTTAGAATGTAAGCTATAAGAATCAAGGGAAGGTTGCCATCCTAATACAAGATATAGAATATGTTAATGGGGCAGTTAATAGGATGCTTTATTATGCAAGTTGGAATAGAGCTTTGGCTGTTCAGTGGTTTTTTGCTTCTCAGTAGAATTTTAGAACTGATGGGGTAAGAAACTTGTTTTTTTTACAGGCTGGCTTTAAAAGTAGAATTACAGGTGGAAATGTTAAAAACAATTTATCTAGAACTATATGTCTTACATGTAATTCCTGGAGCTTCATGACTGAAACCAAGAGCATATAGTCCAGACAAGATGAGTGAATATAATGAATTAAAAATATTACTATTTTCTTTCTGGATTACAGCTCTATACTTCATCAGATTAATAGGAAATAAATAACTGAAATTAATCTCAAACTATTACAAATGGATTATGAAGGTTTATATCCAGTAAACTGTAAGGCTTCATAACTTAATCTGACTTGCATTTTGGTGAAAGCCTAGAATCTTTTGCAATTTGCCAGATGTCAAGGGGTTTAGGACAATTAGTATGCAAGTAATCTTTTGGACTCTTCATCTCCCTTCTTATGACAATTAATACATTTGTTACATTTCTATTTATATTCCATGAAGGAATTTGATCACAGAATGTATAGTCATTCTTTTCTTGTTTTCAACCACTCAAAGAGCATTAATCAAAACTATTCAGAGCCTCTTAACCTGCAGCAGCAACAAGAACTATATTTGTGACAAGTCAGAAGGCATCAGCAGATTGCCTATGACAGCACATGGATGGGTGGTTTGGCAGGACTCAGTTTTGCATGGTTCTAATTCTGTGAATTATACCATTCTACGTATGGAAAAATATTGAAAACAGATTCTGAACTTTCAACTCAACACATGCAAAAATTTCTGTGGAAATTTCTGTGGAAATTTCTTTAACTCCAATGTTATGGATTATGATTACTCTTCCTACCTCATTTGGCAGGCTACCAATGCAGACTTATATTACTCTACTTATGGACAGAAAACCACAACAAGTGATTTTTTGCAGAAAACACCTATCGAGACCTAATGTGTGGTGATGTTCACTTAGACTGCTTTTTGCTCCAAATGTTGTCAGGGAACTATGCAAACAATTCTGTTTTAGAGAGTGTGTTGAGAAAACAAGGTTGGAAGTTGCAAACCCTGAGTTCTGTTTATAAATCTGTTATTGCTTTTGCTTATTATCTCCATCATGTAACACTTGGTGCTTCCATTATTTTTCCATACTTCCTTGGGATATTAAAGCATAACTCAGAAAGATAGCATAAGGTTAAAGTACTTTTGAGATCCCTGCCTTGAAGGTGCTGAAAAACTTGGCCTATTCCTGCTTCATTACTGAGATGCTATGAAATTCCCACCTGTTTTTTGTGGTCTAACAATCTGTTGTTAGGGTGGGGATACATAGTAATAGATTTTGGATCTGTAGGTATGTGTTTACCATTGCATAGCTGCCTTTTCAGTCTCTGAGACATTAATGAGAAAAAGGAGGAAAGGTATCTACACAATTTTCTACCTGTGGCCCATACACTACTGTCCATGTGCTCAGATTTGAAGAAAGACAAGGCTCTCTGGCCTACTAGGGAGGAGTTATTTGGATTCAAAATACTAGACTAGTATTTGATTTCCACCAGCACAGCCCATTGGGCAGCTTCTATCATGTGCATTTCATTTTTTCTCTTTTACTGTGAAAAAATCTTTCACAATTATGGTGTGCCCACTACCACATCACCTGTGATCTCTGTGCCAAGCCTCCCAGGGACAAGAGCTATAGAAAAGACCATCCAAGACAGCAATTTCTGATGCTCAGTTACAATACCCACAATAAAAGCTAGCTACCCTAATAATTTAAGGCAGAAAAAAATTAAAATCTCATAAAAGCATTCCAAAAATCATAATTCAATTCTGCAATTCAATATTCAGGACTAGAGCACCTCCCCTCTGAAGACAGGTTGAGAAAGTTGGGGCTGCTCAGCCTAGAAAAGAGAAGGTTGCATGGAGACCTCATAGCAGCCTTCCATTATCTGAAGGGGCCTACAAGGAAGCTGGAAAGGAACTCTTCATCAGGAACTGTAGTGATAGGACAAGGAGGAATGGCTTCAAACTGAAAGAGAGTAACTTTAGATTCGATGTTAGGAAGAAATTCTTTCCTATGAGGATGGTGAAGCACTGGCACAGATCGTCCAGAGAAGTTCTGGATGCCCCATCCCTGGCAGTGTTCAAGGCCAAGTTGGATAGAGCTTGGAGACACCTGGTCTAGTGAAAGGTGTCTCTCCCTGCACATGGTAAGGGGCTGGAACAAGGTGGTCTTTAAGATCCCTTTCAACCCAAACCATTCTATGATTCTGTGATTCTACTACGGTGGTGTTTAGGATAAAGCATGTTCTGCATGTTGGCCATTTGCAATACATCAGTGGCTCCTGGTGCCATGCACTAGCTCGCTGCTTGAAAATTCTGACTGAATAAAGACCATGCTTATATACAGAAGAGATGAACAAATGGGTTTACATATTTGCCCAAAAAGTTTCCGATGAGATTGTTATGATGTTTCTTTTGGTTTTCTCATTTGCTTATAATGCAGACTGTTCGTCCTGAAAAGCCCTGCATGCTTCTGGATTTTCTCTCTTTTCCTACAGATCTTCCATCCTTTGCCATCTATGCTTTTCACAATATAAAAGCATGTTTGTAGGCATAAAAGAGTTTGATTCCTTATTACAACTATGAAAACTTAGTTATTGGCTTCATAATTTTTCATAGAATCATGAGAAATCAATTCCTTGTTTCCTGAAGCACAGTAGACTAGGAAGAGAATAAGAAACTTCTCACTGTGGAGTGGGAAAGTTGTGCTCTATTTCCTTCCTGGAAACATCCCAAAAGATGTAGGGGATGATGAATCTTGGCAATATGTGGGTGTTTCCTGTCTAATAGAAGGAATCAACCATGGGAAAAAGGGCTCCTTGCTGATCTCTCAAAATAACAGGGCAGCATATGTGTTTGTAATGTGGAAGCTCCGTTAGGCATTTCTCTCCTCAAAGCAGCACGTTCCATGCCAAGCATACAATGGGTAAACAAACAAAGCATGAGTGTGACTCTGCATTAAAATTATGCAATGTTCCCACAAGTGAATTTCCCTATGCCACAGGACTGACCTGTATGGAGATATGCAGTGCAGTGTACCAAATATTCTCTTTACATTTACGTGTTTGGGCATTGCCCAGTGATACTCTTGATTACAAAAATTGTGGTTGCTTTCATCACTCAGACATCTATGATACACTGTGATTTTCATCAATCTGAAGTTACATATCATTGACCAGAGGTTGCTATTAGGTCTTTGACTACATGGCTGCCTGTCATTCCAGTAACAAACGCATTGCATTATCAGCTTCCAGACAACATTCTGCCCACACAAAGTCTCCCTGTGAAACCTTTATACACTCATTTGATTAATGGAAAGATTAATACATAAAGCAAGAAATTTCTGAGCTATTGAATTGTGCCCTAGGAAAATATCTTCCTTCTCTCCAAGGAGCCCTAAATATATGGGGAAGGGAAAAGTTATTCCAGAAAGGGTTTAGCCCCTATGAAGATCAATATTCTTATAAGAGGTTACTGTCTATATAATCACAACTGTGCTGCAGATTTTCCTTCTTTATGTGTTTCTGCCTTACAGTCAAATAATTTTATTGAGGAATACTTTGTTTTGTTTGGGAGAAATGGGATCACCATCAGATTGCTCTGCAGCAGTGGTTCCAGGCTGTGCTCTGCTGTCCTTGCATGTGTATGTGAGTACACACATCAATGATGAAGCACAAACTTCTGTTTACACATTCCATAGGTGGGACATTAGATTCCTTCTAACATAGGCAGAGTTTGCCTGCTCTACCCAGAATAAGTACTCTGACTAAGGCACTGAAAACAGCCAAGTTGGAGTTTCCCTAGAGAGTTTGAAGACTTAGTGAGTCTACTGCTTTTTCCCTATTTATGGTTTCAGCAGTTCAATGGCAATGAAAAATTTTTGCAAATCTTCTGTAAATTTGAAATCTGAAACTCTGAGCCACATTTGCTTTTAATATAGAACTTTTATTCAGGAAGTTGACTCTGGGTCTACATTGTCAGGGTTCAGCCTGGGTCATCAGCTCCCTGGGGACCAGGGTACTGGGAATGGCAGGGCCCATCCCACCACCCCAGCCAGGAGCAGGACATCCTGTTCTGCATTTGAGTTGGAGTGGTTTTAAATGGCAAAACTGTGACTGTGATAGCTAATGGCTTCTACCTGGAGCAGGCAAGATTTTGAATCCTTAGGTCATCTAGTCCTAAAGACCATTGTAACTGATCTATATTAAATGAACAGACAATCACAGCAGTCCCAGCTGCTTCTAAACCATCATCAGAAGATATCTCTTTCTAATCATTGCAGTATGACTCAGTTTTCTGCATTTCATGCCCTTTGGAATCATTTTGAAGAGATTTTACTACCACTAAAAATAGAATTAGAGAGCTTTTCCAGCTTTGTTATTCTCACAATTCTCCTTTGACACATGCTGGTACTGTATTTGATGTGACATCAGCTTTGTGATAAAAAACATAATATTAGCCCTAAAATAGCATTTCTTTAGCATTGTATCACACAGCTCCAGGATCACACTAAAGCCATAGTGGGCAGACCTCTCAGCTGGAGGAAACTGCCATAGCTATGCTGACTGGCAGTTAACTCAAAATGAAAACTCAATTCTCGAGGTTTAGAAAAAATCAGAGGGAAAAAGTCCATCAGCTCTTCCTCTTTAGAAACACACCAATGTCCTGCTCATCTTTGCTGGTACTGACTTGTGGTCTTTCATGAATATGCTGCCTGTCCATCTTATTTTTAGAGAAAGGTGCCAAATGCCTCTCAAACTTACTTGGAGTCAGGTGTTACAAATAAAATATCTTCAATGGGTTTTCTTAACTTGTTTTTTGGCACTACAAGGGGAGGTCTCTGCTTATCAATCCGTTAACTAGAGAGAAGCAATACTTGTATCTTGCTTGCACATCTGGGAAACTGAGGTACTGGAAGATTCAGTGAGGTCCCCAAAGCCTCCACAGCTGGGGAAAACCAGATAGGAAATCAAAACCTGCATCCAAGACTAGTGTTCCAAGCACCCAGAAGCAAGAGTACAGCATGTTGTTAGATTGTGGTTTCTTCTTCCTAACCCTGGTTTTCACAACTATGGGAGAAACAAGTGAAGGAGATTATTGGGTTCACTTCTTAATTTATTACAGTGCTGAGCAGCTGTAATAAAACAAAACAGAAACTTTGTAGTCTGATAGCCTAATTTTGATAGATAGGAGGATTTGTGTCTGTCTGTCCTGTGCTGACAGCATGAGGTAAAGTCTTCATATATCCTAGTATGTGACCCATAAAATACAAAAATATACATTAGAAAAGAATAACAGCGTGCTGACAGAATTGAACTGGCTGTTAAATGTAATTTAGAAATAAGCATCTTTGTGATTAATAGAAATAGGGGGAGAAGAGAGCCTAAAAAATATTTCTGTGGGAACATTAGTAATTCAAATCTAGTCCTTCTGTGAATGACTTGGAACAGCCAGAAGTGTATTTAGCAGTACGTGTTTTCACTGCTATTAAGCCAATCAAATAAAATATACTGAAACTCAATTATTCTGTTATTGCTTTGTCATTGCCAGTGTTTTGCACTACCCAGTGGCTGCTCAAGTGAATTTCTCCCTTGAATCTTGGAATAAAACCTTCCTGTGCCACAGGGACTCAACTTTGCTCTTTATCATATCCAGCACTCTCCTTCATCCTTAGCATCAGAGACTGCACAACTGGATCCAAGCAATAGGATCAATTATACATATTTCTGAAAAACCCTGCAATGAAAGCAATCCTCTTTATTTCAGTGAGAGAAATTGCCCTCACAGGGAGCTGAAGAACAGGACTCCATTGGGGCATGCACCTTTCTCACATACTCCTAAGCTGTTTACTCCATGAACAGTCCATTTTTCTACTGAAATGACAACTCAATTGCTAGAAAAGAAAAAGATCTGACTGCCAAAGAAAACAGCAGTTAATGGGAAATTCATGGTGAGAAGAGCAAACATCAGGAGAAAACTCATCTCATTTTTCATTGTGGAAGGTCTTCATTTTAAAACCATAAAATGCAGTGCATAGCTTTGGGAAAACGAAAGACCCATATTGCATTTGTGCCTGCCTGTCAGCATTGTTAGCTATTACCAACTGTTTTTATCATTATATGTTTACTCATAATAGTTGTTTCTACCATGGTGAATGCCTTACTCCTGTCTTTTGAAAATACTTTTATACTGTAAAAGAAATCAAGCAGCATTAGGAAATTCACACTCTTAATGGTTTTAAAGCACATGGTGCATAAGCTTCGGCAGATAATTTCAGAAGTGTCCCTCAGTTATTTAAATTCAGGGATGTGGGTAGGGACAGAAAAACTCAGATGGAAGGTTGGTGGTTTCTTGAGAACTGACCCAACAAGAAGGGAAAAACTTTACACCTGTGACAATACTGGTTGCTGCTACTTGTTGCTGGGCAGGTAATGTGTTCTTGCTATCATATACTTTCAAAACAATAGTTCAAATACCATATGCAGTCATATACTTCTACTATTTAGAACTGGATCCTGATAGCTTTTCTTGCATTGAGTGTGCTCTTAATCTGTGAACAAAAATGTGCTTCAGGTAAGCCATAGTCTTTTGGCAATCCCATCTGATACTGACTTTGTACAGCAGCCTGTATGGCAGTTCTGGTTTCTTGCTCACTAAATAAAATCTGGCTGCTGACATGGGTTTCCTTTTAAAGTGCAGTAGCTTTACCTGGGCATTTTTCAGTGTAATTGCCAACAGGCCACTCGGGCACCAGCACAGCAATATGCCTTCCATACAGCAACAGGAGGCACAAACTCTCACTTCTCCTTTCTGTCCAACTTCTGTAAGCCATAAATAACACAGAATGTATTATACGACATAATAATCCCTGTGCCCCAAGTTGAGCTCACTGCCTGCAATGTTTGGACAACAAATGCTGTTAATAACCCTTCTGTCTAAATATATGACAAAGAGATCTATTGCTATCAACAACATTTTTCTGTAAGTGAAAAAAGAAGCTTTAAAACTTGGCAGTAAAATACCCTCAGGTAGGACAGATTTTCCTGTCTCTTATTCCGTATGGGTCATTGTAACTTGTCTCACTAGATGTGCCAGGCACTCTGTGGCTGGCTCTGGTTGTTTACTGAATCAATTTGTAGTCATTTTCAAGCATTTTCAAGCAATCTCTAAAAGAGAAAGGCCCTTAGAGAAACCCAAAGGTGAAATCAAAATACAGGGTATGTACATCTTCTATGAGAGCTGGTTTATAACAGGCTGTGGACAGGTTCCAGATACTTGGATCTGATGTTTCAAGTTACTTAATGGCTACACCAGAAGAGCATCGAAAGTTGACACAAGCTGTGTGTTTGGTGTCAAATTGTGGGTACCTCAACAAAACTGCAGTCTCAGAGATTCAGTTGTGGCTGCAGACACCCCTTCTCTCCCTCTCTGTCTTGCTTACCACCAAATATTTCCATGGAGAAAGTAGCTGTAATATTAGGGTCTGACATACCCAATGCAGCACTGTGTGGAGAGGTCTGACAGCTCATGTCTCCTAGGGAGATTTGTTTGCAGCCTTTCTGTGTTCTCCCTTTTCCATTGACGCAGCCGACGTAGGTTCCACTCGGAGGGCACAAGGCACCCCTCTGTGGCTATCCAGCTCGCAAGAACTGCTGTGAAGATAGGGAGCAATGGGCCAACCATATCATCTGTGGGCACAGCTCATCTGCTAATTCACCCATAACATGGGAGCAGTTTTTTGAGTTAAGTAAGGTGCTCTATAAGGTACAGAATAAAGGATTACTCTTCAGTCTTAACAGACAGGATGAACAAAAGGTTGAAAGCAGAAGGATGAGAATGGATTCAGTGATGGACAGGGAACTCTAACCCAGCATCCTCAAGGTCTTTGGGCACTTCTGTTCACTGGGTGTCAGATCCTTTAAAACTATTTGAGTGTATGGGCCCCCAAAAGCTTGTAAGGGAGCCAGAAATTGAAGTTGCATCATCTATTTTCCAGTCCAGGCCCTGCTCAAAAGGCTTCTGGTTAAGGGCTCGTTGTTGCAGGGAGCAGAAGTGCTATGTCCTCTGAAAATATGTTTTGACCAATAGCTTGTTGGTTGGCTCTGCCCACTGCAGTGCTGCCACTTGTCTGGCCTCTCTTACCCAAATGCCAGAGGGCATTGCTGTTCCTGAAGTCTGATTGCTTTTAGGTCTACTTGCCAACTTGAATCTAGATGTAAAACTGGACCATGTGTTGAAGGGAAAGCTGAGGTTTGCTTACCTCCATTAGATTCACAAAAATAAAGTTACAAGGACCAAGCTGCAAGGTTTTTATCAGTAGGTATCCCTCCTGTATGTCCACTTCAAAAATAGTAGAGAGGATGGAGTATACAGGTGAAAAGAGAAATCTGCTGGAAGCGCTACTGAATATCAGACGGAATATCAAGGAGTTTGAAAGGTGATGTTTTCTATGTTTTTTACAGTTTATGTTTAGTTTATAACTCCATGAAGAAAAAAGTCCATTAAGTAAGTTCAGCATGAGATTAGCTTTCAGCATTTGAGCTGATTTAATTAGCATGAATTCAGGACATTTATTACTTTCTACTGACAACATACCCTGGAATATATAAAACCAGAAATAATCTAGGGATTTTGCTGGGAGACAGGCTAATGGTTGCTTCTTTCAAATTCTTAAGTGAAGCACTAGGGGTGTAGGAATTTTAATAAAACCTTGCTGATTTATATAGAACTGAAATTAAATTGGTGTGTTAACAAAAGCAAGACAAAAATTGCTTTTAACCAGTTGTGCTGATACCCTTACTATTTGTTGTAATTACTCATTTTCTTGTCTCTCGTGCAGTCATGGTTTCATTAGTTCTTCAGTAAAAAAGAATCATCCAGTCCAGCAGGATCTGAGCCCCTAATGATAGACAGGATGGAAGGCAAAACCTAAGTGGCCTTCATATATGAGGTAGCCCAACTTTGATCCAGACTTGGGGAGCCCTGCAAATGTAAGGAAAGAATTAAAAGAATTGCAGGAGAATCTTTGCTCTGACTTTAAGCCAACATCCTTTTCTTCATCCAATACCTCTTAAAGACACAGCTTTATTGTTTTCCAGAGTTATATTGTTATATTGTCAATGCAACATATGCATAATCTCCAAACAACAACACATTTAATTCTGTGGTGTCAGGTAAACTAAATTTTCCAGGTCAGATATTTGTATGCTGGGAGACTACTAAGCTATCAATTAATCAATTAAAGACACATTTCCATATCATCTGTGACAAATTGTTACTGATATTACAAGCAAGAGGAGTGTTGGCAGGGAGCTGCCATTCTGTGATTCATCATGTTTCTGGCTTTCCTCCTTCTCTGTATGCATCCTTCTGCAAGCAGCTGCTGTTGTGTTGTTACTGATGCATTTTTCACACAGGCTGTAGTCTCAGTCTTTGCTTGCAGCAGCAACCATTGTATTTCCATATTTTCTGCATTGTTTCAGAGGTCAGGAGACTTCAGGTTTACATGCCTTGCTCTGTTACCCAAAGCATGCATATTTACTAGAAAAAACATTGACAAAAAAGAAGAGACTGTCTTGTAATTCTCATGTAGATAAAAGGAGCTGAATTCTTCTACATTAATTACAGCAGTATTCAAGGATGAGGAGTCTCCATGGAAACCTTACTGTCATAAAGCTCCAAGTATACTATGAAACTACTGTTTACCTTTTCAAAATACTGATGGACAGGGGAAAAGACATATAAAGGTGTGCTTCAGGACCTTCTTGGCAGTGTCCCATGGGAGGAAGTCCTGGAAGGCAGAGGGACCCAAGATTGCTGGCTGATATTCAAGGCTCTCCTCCTCTTAAGTTCAGGAGCAATGCATCATGACAAGAGGGATATCAAGCAAAAATGCCAGGAGGACTCCATGGATGGATAAGGAGCTGCTGAGCAAACTCAGAGGAAAAAAAGAGGCCTTCAGGAGGTGGAAGAGAGGACAAATGGCCTGGCAGCAATACAGGGAAATTGTACAGGAAGCTAGGAACATGGTTAGGGAAGCCAAGGCCCAGTTGGAATTAAGTCTAGCCAGGGACATTAAGGATAACAGGAAGGGCTTCTGTAGATATGCTGCATGCACAAAAAAAAGACTAGGGACAATGTAGGCTGGAAGGACATTGAATAAGATCACGTTAGTTTTTGTGGAGACAAGTCATGCCTCACAAATCTCTGTGAGTCCTCTGAAGTGGATTGAGTGGACTTGAGCACACAGGCAGGCATCACAGGCTCATGGTCTACATCATCTCCTGAAGGCTTTCAGCATGTTTTCCTCCTCCTCCCCCAGCAGAAAGATCTTCAAAACACTCACTTGCTACAGACTAAAATGAGAAAGTCCTCTTATGGATTAATAGTTTACCAAAAGGCAGGAAACAAAAGGCAAGAACAAATGACATTTTTGCAAAAGTGGAGAGGCTGCAGAAATTAGTGTCAGGACCTATGCAGTCTAATCTATCCCTAAATGATCTAAAAATGAGTATTGTCAGTTTGCAGATGATAATAAATGTTTCAGGGCAATGGTCAAAAGAAAAGGAAAAAGTCAACTGTGACAGGCTTCAGAAGGTTCTTAGAAGAAAGAGACTAATAAAATGGCATGTGAAATTCACTGTTTGTAAGGTGATTCACGTGAGGGAAAACAATCCTTACTTTGCATATCAAATGATGAGCTCTGAACTAGCAATTACCATTCAGAAAAGAGATCTTAGAATTATCATAAATAGCTCTGTGAAATGTCAGCTTGAAGCTTGGCAACAGTCAAAAAAAGCAAACAGAACAGAGAACAAAAGCTCAACCATCACTAGGCTGCTGTATAGATTGAGATGGTAGTTGCATCCTCAGTAGGATGCATAACCTTCATCCCCCCAACTCAAGAGAATACAGTACTGTTAGAAAAGGTGCATCAAAAGACAACACAGGTGGTTAAGATGCAGGGCTTTCATACTAGAAGAGATTAAGCCAAGTAGAAACCTTCAGACTGTAAGATAAATTACCTTTATGATATCTGTAAAGCCATGATAATGCAGAGGTAAATAAAGGATGATTATTCACTACCTCTCAGCATAAGGACAAAGGGGCATCAAATGAATTATAAAAGCAACAGGTTGAAAGCAAACAAAAGGAATCACCTTTCTGTACAATACCTAGCTCAGGTGTGGAATCCCTTACTGCTGGAGGCTGTGAGTGCCAAAAACTTTCTTGGAGGTTCAAAAAGAAATTCAGACACATCCATACAAAAAAAGTTCCTTCAAGGGTTATCAATAAAACAAGTCTGAGACTGAGACTAAAGAAGCAGTGTGGTTTTGTCTCTTCCTTAGGCTATGCATCCCATGCATACCTACTTAATGACCAACAGAGACATACTCCTAAAGCAGATATACCCCGTGGCCTGAACCAGGCATTCTTATGTTGAACCATTAGAACTGGGCTAATATACATATTTAGCAAGTTTTCCTCTGGAAAACATGGATCTGTGCTTCCTATACACTTAGGCCATCTCTATCTCAGTTGCTTCCCTGAAGAGTCTTGATCCTTGAACTACAAATGCAGCCTATTCCCTTCCTGGCTATTGAAGGATATTCCTGAGCTCCTGGTGCAATGCTTGATCAAATCAAGAAAAGAACTCCTTTAAACTTCAAATTCTCAGCAGGTCAGATGTGAGTAGAGAAGTCAATCCTACATCTACTGCCTCTAAACAGCTCCTGCCAGTCTTGTACTTGCCATTCCAAAGAAAACTCTTGAGAAAAAGTAGTCAAAAGCCAGCTGCAAATATACTTGCGTTGTCCAAATGTATCTTAGACATGGCACAATCTAGATTTGGACCAGAAAAGGGTTTAAAAAACTTTTAAAAATATTAATGTATGCTTTCCTGATGATGATGGAGGGTCATTTTCATTGTTCTGAGCTTCTGTGCTGGAACTCACACTCTTGGTCAGGCCATACTGCAGTTTTTCATCAGAAATAGCAGATGTCCAAGGGATTTGGACTTCAATAGAGAAATGTACTGACCACATAGGGAGGATGGCAAGCTGCATACTGCAATCATGGATTGCTGCAAGGATCATTTCTTTCTCTCTTCCCATCCAGTGTCTGTATGAAGCCATAGTATGGATTCAGCATAAAATGCAAAAAGCACTTATTATTTCTCATCCTTATAGCCAATTTGACAAGTATGGGCATCATGGTGGACTATAAAGTGGATGAAAAGCAGACAAGAGCATTGGGCTTAAATAATAGTACTCAGTGTTTCAAAATCTGGCTCTGTCAGTGCTCCTCAGGGCTGAGTACTGAGTCCAACTGTTCTACATCTCCAGCTGTGACCTGAACAATGTGACAGAATTCAACTTTGTGGATAACACGAAATCAAGGGCAAGTGATCAGCAAGGCAGAGGGTAGAGCTGCATGCAGAGAAGCCTCAGCAGCTAGAGAAATGGGTTGAAACACTCAACAAAGACAAATGCAGTCTTTCACCTGGGATTGAACAATCCTGTGAAGCAGCACAGGCTGAGAACTGTCTGGTCAGGGCCAGCTTTGCAGAGAAGGAGCTGGGGGCATTGGTGGCCAACAGGTTGAACATGAGCAGCAGTGCACCCTTACAGCAATGGGGCCAAGTTAGAAAGCTTGGAACTAGCAGGTCAAGGGAAGTGATTCTTCTCCTACACACAGCTCTTTTAAGACCCCAGCTGGAGGACTGGCAGGAGAAACACCAACACACTGGAGCAAGTCTGGAATCACTAGGACATTAAGGGGATGGTGGACAAGATGTGCAAGGAAAGGCTGAGGGCACTCTGTTTCATCAGGCTAGAGAAGAGACAGCTTCAGGGTGGCCAGGGCACTAATTGCCTTCTTCAGATATCTTCTGGGATTCATAGAAAAGACAGACTCAGAATGGTCAGGGGTGAATAGCAAAAGAGAGATGGTAAAGTTCTTAAGTCACAATGAGGGGAATTCCAACCGTAAAGTACAAAGATCACTATTTTGATATTTATATGCAGGCTTAGGTTGCCCAGTGAATTTGCAGAACTGCATGCTTGGAAATATTCAAAATGACCACCCTAAACTGGAGAGGCTTTGGAGTGACCTAATTGTAGCCTTCCAGTACCTGAAGGAAACCTACAAGCAAGATGGAGAAAGACTATTTACAAGAGCATGTCATGAGAGAACAAGGCAAAATGGCTTCAAACTGAAAGCGAGTAGCTTTAGAATAGATATTACAGAGAAATTCTTTGCTGTGAGGGTGGTAAGGCACTGGAACAGGTTGCTGAGAGATGCTGTGGCTGACCCATCCCTGGAAGTACTCAAGGCCAGGCTGGATGGATTTTGATGTTTGGGTAGAAACTAGTCATTCTTAACTTTTATTCAGGAGACTAGGAAGGTTCCGTCTTGAGTAAATACATATTTATTCAAACTTAATAAAGCAAAATTACTACCACTAGAACTATTAGTCTCTCACCTATGTATGTAATCAAGATTAAAAAAAGCATATTATGTACTCAGCAGACCAGAATGACAACAACAGAAGTTGCTCTAGTCTGTCTGGTGAAGAGGTAATTATATATTTTATTCAAATTTTTATTTGCCATTTAAGAGAGTGATTCAAGTTCATTACATTTTCTAGAGACAATACTCTCCTTTATCTTTGCATTTATTCAACCAAAGTGAATGTACAGTTTGAATGGTTAGTGGGGTGTGCATGAAGAAAAATATATTATCCAGCATGTCATGAAAGTCTTAGTCATACAAGAAATTGCATCTAGAGTGCATCACTTACCTTCTGCCTGTTGCTACCTCTCTTGGGACTGCTCCAAGCTTTTCAAATCCCTAGCATAAAACATATACCAGCCACAAAAATTATTTGCCTTAACATGAGAATGATATACAAATACATGTTATTTCCATCCTGACTAATGACAGGATAAACATGCAGTACAGCTCATGGTAGCTGGATGTGAAAGCCTTACACTGTAGGAAAAGGAACATCCCAGTTTTTCCATCTTTTTTCAGGACTATTTTATGGAATCGTTTATTTCATCTTTGTTTAGCAAATGCTTACACATGTTTTCTTCCTTTGAAGTGAGCCAACAACTGGCACAGGTTGCCCAGAGAAGCTGTGGCTGCCTCCTCCCTGGAAGGTTTCAAGGACAGGGTGGATAGGGCATGGAGCAACCTGGTCTAGTGGGAGGTGTCTCTGCCCATGGCAGGTGGGTTGAAACTAGATGATTGTTAATCCCTTCCAACACAAACCATTCTGGGATTCTGTGATTAAGGATGGGTTTAAGAGCCCTGCTTCTATATCAGTTTTGAAAACATCAATACTAAAGAGTGATCTCTTTTAAATAATTTCTAGATAGTTCTAAAACATTTTTATTATACTTTTATGTGTTACGTAAGAAATTCAAAAATGCCTTAAAATGCAACTTAATGCAATTTTCTATAAAATATGCAGAACCACCATGTAAATGGACCAGTCCAGGACAGTCATCTGCAAAAGTAAACAATCTGGTAAAAGTTCCTATTGAAGAATGGCTAAGGGAACAGGGGCACAGCTCCCAGAGAGCATTGTGCGAGCAAGAGTTGAGCAAAGGCTTATGGGAGCTTTGAGCATATAACTAAGAAGTAGGCCTCAGGAGTTTAGCTTCTCAGCCTTAGAAGTTATTTTTTGCAGCATAATGTTGCAGCCAAAGGACAAGCTATCTGGGAAAGCTCAGCAATGTTGCAAACCCAAGGATGAACTATTCCGGGTAAACAAAGAAGGATTCTCCAGAAAACAAAGACTTCTTCACAGCTGCAGCTGCAAGCAAACATAGTAAATAAAATGTAACCTGTAGAGCTTAGGTAATGCTAAAATGAATAATAGGTATAGTTGTCCTGCAAGCTAAGAAAGTATACAAATGTAACTTTCAGGGTTTAGGTAATGGTAAAGAGAACAATAAGCATAGTTATTCATGCACTGTATAAAAGATGGACGATCGCTTACAATAAACGAGTCTTGCTGGACACCATCGGGTGCGCATTTCTCCCGTCGATCTTCCACAAGTTCCAACTTTAGGAGTTGATCCAGCAATGCTTCTAGGCACAAGCTTAACTTTACCAAACAGGTACTCCCATACTAGAGGATGTAATGAAACCATTCATGGAAATATAAAAAAAATGAGGGGCCTCATATTTTTTGTTTTGTACAGAATAAGAGTAAGTCCAAATTGACAAATTCCCACATGCATCATATCCTAGATACCTGTAAA
Source organism: Acanthisitta chloris (assembly GCF_000695815.1). Lineage (NCBI taxonomy): Eukaryota > Metazoa > Chordata > Aves > Passeriformes > Acanthisittidae > Acanthisitta > Acanthisitta chloris. The sequence continues at coordinate 21,259 of NW_008662822.1, forward strand.
TGTCTTACAACAGTTAGTCAAGTTTTACTGTCAGAAGGAAGAAAAGCAGTAATTTTTTACAAAAGTAAAATATGATTTTAATATTGCCTTCTCTCAGCACAACCAACTACATTTTTACAGGGATTTTTTTAGAGGTTTTTTTGGAGCACAGAATTTAGGCAAGAAGCATTTTTGAAACCAGGAGGATTATGGTGGTGGCCTTTGTTGTAGAATTTGAAGAGACTGAGCAGGAAACCCTGGGCCCTGGCAATAAAAAAGCAGCTCTTGTAGGAAACAGACCTTTTAAATCCAAGTCTATTAAAATCTGTAAAATTGCCTCTCTTCAGGAAAACGTGGATGATGCTGATTCTCTTTCTTCCCTCAAATAACAAAAAGCCTCAGATATATTCAGCTACGTTCTAGCCTTCAGATATGGATGCTACCATGAACTATGCATTCACATACACAGCATATTAGTAAAGACTTCTTCAAACTTAGTATAATAATGGAAAAAAAATATAAAAGTTTAAAAAGTCTTTTTGTTGCATTCTCTGTTGTCAAGTGACTAAAAGTTTTCTTTTCTGAATTTTGTTTATGATATTTCTTACTATACCACAATTTTATCAGCAATCTTCATGTGATAAAAATAATCCTTATTACTTTTGCCATTGTACCGACATGTCAAAAAGTGTTTTACATTTATTGTTTATCAATTTATTATTCTTGTAGAACTGGAACCATGATATAACCACATATGATATAAAGTCCCTTCTTTTGCAGATTCTGTTGATGGTTTTCAGTGTAGCTCACAAAATAACAGTGAACTAAGCACTCTGTGGGTAGCTGTTATTGTCTGGTTTAATTTGTGGTTTGATAAACAAGGAATGCAAAGGTTAGGGAGCTCACAAAGGAAATCCTTGCCACTTCCGAGAATAACTCTCATTTTTTTCTTTCAATCCTCTGTTCTGGTTATTTGTTTCTCATTGCAGCTTCCAAAAAGTAATTGGGATTTGATCCTGTGTTTCAGTACCTTTCCAGTTTATAGGTTTGCATTTACGTTTTTGTGAGGTTTTCACCTTCTACAAGCTTTGTGCATAAACATCATGAGCCAGATCCTTATTTGCTGTAGGCTGGTGTAACTGTTCAGACACCAGTGGCTCTATGGCAGTTTGCAACACTAGAGGCTCTAGTCATGAATTCCAAACATAAGCAGCATGTTTCAAATATCTTCCATGAATTTAGTGGTAATTTTTAATCTGAATGCTAAAGCAGGATTTATCTAATCCTCAAGAACCTGGATTTTTTAAATGGGTATTTTATTTTAATTTTTTTTTTTTATTATGCCAGGTGCTATTGTGCCCTGTAAGGATGTCTCTGTCAAACAGGAGTTAGAATATCACTGTTTCCTGAAGAGGTCAGTCCTTGACTACTTGTCATATAGATACAGATATTATTGACCATAGTATTGCCTTTAGGAAGACAAAACAGTATTTTTTTTGAGAGTTATGCTTATGAACACATATGTATTATATGTGCCAACTACTTTATTTAATGTTTTAGTAAAATTGTGTGTGGCTAGATGGTGTAATGCAGTGGTTATAATTAAGTCTTCAACTTCTTATATAAGTAGAAATATTTTCTTATTCTGAATAGAGAAAGTATCAACCATTGTGTGATAATTGTCTGCATATCCAAAATTTCATTGACAATCATTTTATTGTAACTAATGACATGTAAACTTATGCATAGCTCTGTAATATCCTTAAGATTACTTTTATTCATTGCTACTTTTTTTTTTTAATCAGTGTTGCATTACTAGCTGACTATAAAACCAAAATTAAGAGAGCTTTGAAAAAGATTTTCAGGAGAAGAATTGATTAAAAATGACCTTCCATAACTTCAGCTTTCCAGCTGATTTCCCTGAAGTGACCCTCGCTGGTCATCAGCCAGTTACCTCTGGAAACTCTAAACATGTGAATGGAATTTTAAACTTGTGCTTTATCACAGGAATGTCTGATAGGAAGAGAAATAACACATACAATGTAGAGGTTTGGTATCTTAGACAGACAGGGACTCCAGATAGAACAAAGGAGATGGGAAGGATATGCTCATTATATATGTTGTGCCTTGCATAGACATCTGGCCCAATTTTGCTCTCAGAAAACCACCAGCCAGAAAACGTTTTTAAAGAAGGAAGCAATGGTTAACTTAGAGCAGTTTCCCAGTCCACCTCAACAGGCAGTCCCAAGCCAGAACAAGATAAGGGGATACCAGGAGCAGAATGGGAGCATGGGTCCACAATGCAGTGGCTTCTCATGAAGGAAGTTGTGGCTTAAGGTGTTTTCAGGACTGAGCTCAGTTACAGCTGTCCATATTGAAATAATGCCATTGGTTTTCATGGGAATTGCCCCAAGCTGGTAGAAGAGTCTTGGCAGCTCTCCTGTAAGTGAATTACATGATTGCATTGGTTTGTTCTTGGTAAAATCCCATACCTATCAAATTTGGCTCAAGGACAAGTCAGGTGCTGAAGAGTTGTAGAGACAGTTTTCCAACAGAACAGATTTTCAACTACTCAGCATCAATACATGGATACAGAGTTTTTCTGTGTCCTTCCTCCTGCATCTCCCACCTTCCCAGGACCATAAATGAGTCTGAACAAAGTGATGCTTTCATGATATACTGAGGACAAAGTCCTGTGCTGCAACAGTTTTCACACCCTGACCCATTCTGGTATCTAAAGAGGAGCTTCAGAAAGAATGTCCCTACAGGTGAGGGCTGAAGTACTTGATAAAATAGTGCCCCTACTTCATCCAGTGCACTTGGATTAATACAGGAGGGAAGAGCTCACTTTCCCCCTACCTTTTATTAAAAATAGTTACTAATTTTATATTGGGCAATCCATTGTGTGATCCATAATAACAGGATATTTCTGGACAGATGCAATTAAATCCAAATGTACAGAGAGGTACCTTCTCTTATGGTTAAGTTGGTAGTCTCTTGGCTTAACTCCTACAATCCCATTTACCAAGGCTTTTGTCACTCTGAAAAGAATTCTTCCAGTTCCAAAATGGAATGTATACAGCTTGATTATATGTCTGTGCTGTTCCAGCCCTTTGCTTTTCAGTTCCACATCTTTTATTGCCACGTGACAAACTGCAGAGTACAATTAACAGCTGTTGTGCTGCTGGCAAAGGTGACATAACATGCAAACTTTCTCCCAGTTCAAAAGAAAAACTTTTAAAAGTGTTGAGAGACTGAAAACCTCCCACCCCCAAAGCTAAGGCATACCATGAAAAGTGGGACACTGCTTGGAAATGGATCATTCGTACTGTTATGGTGGATGTCTTCTTCTTCAATAACTAATCCTTAATTAAAAGCTTCTGAGCCTTGATCTCTGTTAGAGAGAAGAGGACCTCCAAAGACCCAAGTGTCTGGAAAGATTAAAGAAGGTACATTTGTCACACATTAGACATGCTGTTATTAATAGTATTTTTTATTTTTGCTAATGGCTCCTTTATTCCAGTAAGTCCTTCTTATGGCAAAAGTCATTGTGAAATGTCTGTGGGGCATTTCTCAGAAGGGCAAGCTTTAATCTTCCATTTAATAGTCCTTGGTGCTTACTTCTAAATCCCTGTGCTTGTCTCTGTGTCTAGCCCCAAGACTTGAAGACTGCCAACTATGAGAGATCTCAGGGTTTGAGGTGGAAGCCTGTGGCTACCTCACAAAAGAGACAGAACACAGTGCCACCACAGAAGAGCATGGAAAACTCTTTGACAATGGCAGTTTCCTCCTCTGAATCCAGTGGCTCTTGTGGACAGAAGCCACTTATGGCCTTAGCCAGAAGCACTAGGTCCCCATGAGCATCTTGTGCTGCTCTTGCACCCAAAGGCCAGACTGCCAAGAACCTGAACAAACAGCTCTGATGTTTCCTGCTGTCTTCTATGGAAGAGACTTAGGAGTACTTACTCTCCTGAAATAATCCTGCTGTAATGTCTTGTGAGGCTTGGAAGTGAGGGGTTAAGCCTGGGGTTACCCACTGTAGCCAACAGAAAAACAACAATGTGAAGAGAATACCTTTAGGCTGTGTTCCTTGTCCTCTTTCTGCAACATCCAACCACTCTTCAGTTAGCGTATCACTAAGAAGAACAGCATGTTTATACCTTTTTTTAAAGAATTTTTCATTTACATGCATAGCCAGGGTGTGATGGCAAGGCATGGCCAGTTTTGTCTTAAATTTCTCATCAGAACTTGAGGATTAAACCAGTCTAGCTAATATTTCTGGTGCTGTATTCAGGATATCATTCATGACTGCACTTGAGGAGGAGCTCATGATAGTTTAGATTCAAATCTTGATTCTGTCACTCACTTCTCATGGGGGATTAGACAAGTTCTGTAATATAGTTTATCTGCCTTATTTCGTTACAGACCACGGACCAGAACATCACTGTAAGAATACTGAAAATATTTTTAATCTAACATCCTCTATTTCAAGGGGTCAATACAAAGATGCTTGTATAGAGCATTGAAAATAGGATAAACAAGTTGTTCAGCTGAGCTGTTTTGCGCAACTGATAAACATCTAGCAATTGTTAAGATGTGTTTTGTTCCCACATTTTATTAATACAAATCACTAGTTTCTATTGCCAGTTCTGGTGAATTAGCAAACTGCCAAGGTGCTAATGAACATACAGTCTGAATAATAATTCTAGTGCTACTGGCTGGGGTGATGAGGGACACTTCTGAATATAGATGGTGATGTCTTGACCTTCCTCTCTGCCTCTAACTTGAATGAGTTCTACCCTAATCCAAAACACTTGTCATCTACTTTAACTGGAAAGTTTAGAACATTTTGTCTTGTTTTTCAATGAAAGCACTCTGCCACTTCTGAAAGCATCCTTATGTAAGACAAATAGCCAAAGATTTTCTTCAACATCCTGAAGTTGCTCAAGAAGGAGCAACTGCATTTTGATTAGAGCAATTCTATTACTGAAGCTAATAAAACTGGCTACCTTCAGACATGTGGCTTTGAGCCTTTTTATAGTTGTAGAATTGTGATTATGATTTCTTATGGGATTCTTTCTCCTCCCCACCTCACCAGCTCCTCATCAACCACTGCTGTTCCTGATATCAATTTATATAAGATTTTGAGATGTAGACATACAGACAAAAAGAATTTTGAAAGGCAAGGCACTGAGTCCAGCTAATAAGGACTGAGTTCTTTCCTGTGTGACAGTTTAATGAACTAATGTTATCAAATACCACTCTCCTGTTTCAATCCATGGAATTAAGGTACTGAAGAGAATGACCAGGGCTCGTTAGCATAGGATATCTGTTGAGCTAGTAACATTCTGCTGCCAGTTCCATAAGCAGCATGTTGGATTTCCATCCTTTTGGATCAGCTAAGTCTATACTCCCTTAGGCTTCAAGGGGAAAAGTTAAGCTTGCTCCAACGCAATGATCCCTTTCAAGTCATGCAACATTGACATTGGGTGCCACATGTATTTTGTTGCAACCATGAGGATTAAAAGGATGTTATAAAAAAGATAGTGTTTTGAATAGCAAATAGCTATCTTCGCCCAAGGAAATATGTAAGAATATTGCACTACAAATAACTACCTGTTTCAACCCTTATAGCTATAGACCAGGGACTAAAGGATCAGTAGAATAATTATTTTCTCCCTCTAAATACAGATTAACTACTGCCTCTCTCCTAAACACAATACATTAAAATTCCCATCCATGTGCTCCTCTTCATTTGCCACCAGTCTTAGCTGGTTTCTGCTACTTGCTATTTCATTTTTATTCAAGTAAATAAGTGTATTAATTTGTAATCCACTTTGCCAGCAGACTGAAATGAATAATCTAAAGTCTGCTGTTTGTTTCTCTAAAATATTTTTCTACATAGATCTGCTTAGCAAAGAAGCAAAGTGAATTGAGCAATCTTTTTCACAAAGTTCTCTGAAGGCAACAAATACCAGCCAAGCATCAGCAATTACAACAGGCACTGATATGGGAACTTCAGGCTATGTGCTGGATGCTTCAGGAAAAGGTGACATTTGCACTGTACATTCCTTTGGAAAAATAATAGGCTCATTATATGAGGGAGAAAATAATACCAAAATCCAGAGGCCTTCCTACTACCCCTTCATTCTGCTCTCATCATAGGTGCTAAATAACAAAAGACAAACTGAGATAATACATGGTATGTTGGAAAAGCACAAGCTAGAGCAGACTTTGTGAGGGAAAATTTACCAGGCCAAAGTTCTTTGGATTCTACTGTGTCCTTCACTAGCAGCTGCTGGTCCAATGAAACCTTCTTTTACCTATCCTCAACAAAAGCTTTTAAAATCCCACTCAGCATTGAATGGTGGAGGCATCATGACTGTGCTCTGAATGATTCTTTTTAAAACTAAATAAGAGCAGAAACTTGAAGTTCACTAAGTTCATTAAGTGAGGATATTCACCTGTTTCTCATAAATAGTTCTTTAATGCTAGCCTCTACCATGTCTCCAGAGGTCTTGCTTTGTTTGAATTGAATCTGACAGAGGCCAATACTTCCTATGAAGTTTACAGCACAGTAATATATACTTGTAAAGAATCAACTTGATTGAAGAGTAGATAATATTTACTATTTTCTAAATATTTTCTACAAGTATTTCATATCATTTTAAAATTCCAGGAAATTCTTTGGTGTGGC
>NW_008662822.1:27955-29634 GCF_000695815.1 Acanthisitta chloris
TAACTCATATTCATGGTTCCCCAAAACCTGGGTGGCTGGATTTTAACTAAGGCGTGAAACTAAGTATTAGAATAATGCTAAATTTTGGCTGCTGGTAATAGCCTTTCACTAATTATGGAGATTTATTGGTTTCTGTGGTACATCACTTTTCCTGGCTCTGAGATTACACAATCATTTAGGTTGGAAAAGACCCCCAAGACCATCGAGTCCAACCTTTGACAATCACCACCTTGTCAACTAGACCATGGCACTGAGTGCCACATCCAGTCATTTCTTGAACACCTCAAGGGATGGTGACTCCATCTCCCTGAGCAGTCTGTTCCAATGCTTAATGACCCCTTCCATGCAGAAATTATTCCCAATGTCCAAACTGAAGCTCCCCTGGCACAGCTGGAGGTTATGTCTTCTCATTCTGTTGCTAGCTGCTTGGGAGAAGAGGCAGATCCCTACCTTGCTACAACCTTCTTTCATGTAGTTGTGAAGAGCAGAAGACACTTTGGTACAGAGCTCTGCATACTGTTTCAATGCTTTCCAGCAAAACTGAATGTTTGTCTGATCATTTAAAATGCTCTATAGAAGGAATGTGAAAAATAACAGATACTAGGACATTGATGCCACATTTAGCCTGGTAATCTCCAGCTTGTTGCTCATCCCCTTACATACCTTTCTCACTGCCTGTCATATTAAAAAAAAGATGCTATTCACAAAAACTTGCCATAGTGCCCTACAATGATGTGCAGGATATATTTCAAAATGAACTCCCTGAAATTTAAAAGGTAAAAAAAGAAAAGAGGTGCATTAACCACACAATGAGGTAGCTGTCCTGGTACCTTGTATGCTGACAGTTAATTCACTTCAACCAAGGACTTTATGTCATGACTGTTCAATGGCTAATTCTTAGTTTCAAAAAGAAATAAAAGTCTAGTTTGTATGAAGTTCTTATATTTCTGAGTTCGTCTTACATTTCTGATTTTGATCCATATATCCTCAAAGGTAATATAAACATTAAAGAAATACCATTTAATTACTTAGATTCTGAATTCTCATACAAAATGATGAAAAAAATAAATCGATTGATTGGGAGGGAGAGGTTTTGGAAGAGAAAAATGCTAATGCCTAACTGCAAGACTCCTGTGGTTAACAAATTCTGTCCAGATGTTGTTACTGTTTGCTAAGTCCCTGTATTTTTAAATGGTGTTTATCAAGTCTGAGTGAAATTCAGCCTTTCAGCAGATGCCTACTGCCAGCATAAATAACACTCTGGTACTCTAAATAAATAACACTGGTATTCCACTGGAAAGGATGCAGCATTTTTGGGACAATTCCTGTTCTTAACAGGAATTATGTGAAAGGTGTTTCACTAATTCCCTTCCTGTAGGTAAATGCATGCAGATGATAGAATAGGGAAACACTTGACATGCAAATAATTAAAAATACCTAACATCCACCTATCTTCTCTGCTGCCTCAATCATCTCTGGAGACAAAATGTAGGTAAAGATTTTGTAGATAAATCTTTTATGAAGGTTTAGAAAAAGAATGTAATTCTACATGTAGAATTGGAATAATTTTGTAGAATATAACCACTACACTGCAGAGATTCAATCTACCTTAACATGGTAGATGTAACTGAAGAGGCCGTAAAAGATGGTGTTTACTGCCTAGGACTAATGGCATTCCT
>NW_008662822.1:29661-33320 GCF_000695815.1 Acanthisitta chloris
GGAGTGCTGAGTACATTCCTCATGTGACAGAGACCAGCAGTCTGTGCAGACAGGAACACAACTGTGTCATACCCTTCTAGGAGTTCTGTGATAAATTCTCCAGGGGCAAAGATACTGGCAGAAATTAGAAACCCCGAAGGAGATCATAAAGTGGTTTGTGTGCAGATAAGTAGCAATGTAATCATAGGCAACATTTTTTTTTAAATAAAAAAGAAAAGCAAGCATGTTTGGTTGGGGGGGGTTTTTTGATGCTATAGTCAATAATAGTGTGTGTATAACTATGCCAATACTACAATGGAGTAGTCAGGACAAGACATGGCACTTTGTCAAAGGAGGATAGAGTTTGATATTAAAAATCAATTTTAAGTATTGCATCAGTATTCAGGCCATCCTCAGAAAAAGATTTAGCAGCAAGAGCATCCTGAAGTGGCAGTGAAACTGACTACAAGTGCAAAAAGATTTCTGTTCGAAGGAGGAGCAAAGACTAAGTCATTTTGACTAGTGGCAAGATAAGTAAAGGGATATAGAAGGGAATCAGAAATTAAAAACCTGGTCTAGCTAAGAGTAGAGTCATTGGGATGCCTTTCTTTAACTTCAGCAGAATTTGGAGTATGTCCTCTGTTAGTTAAACCTGGTTGTACTTTCATGGTGTAGAAAAAGAGAAGACACTGAATGAAATGTACAATTAAATTTTATGCATCATCAGAAGTACAGTGTATCTGTTGTACTCCCTACCCCTGAACCACAGGAAAAGAAGGGTGATATTTACACTTCTACCAGATATAGGAGTAGATACAGGCACTGCTCCTGACTGAGAGCTCAGAGGTGGCTAACACTCAAAAGATGAGATTATCCCTCCACATCATTACAGGACAATACAGGGCACAGCTGAACAGACAGCTTTCTGGCTGCCTCTCTTTCCAGAACCAGGGGCCTGCCCAACTCAGCAGCTTCCCTGCTGCTGCAAAGAGCATCCAGGCTCCCTTGGAGATGCTCAAAAGCTGGTCGGCTTGATATACACTGGAAAACTTGTAGAAGACTTATCATTCCTCATGTTGAGCCAGCTAGCAGCTGGAGTTCAACAAGAGACATCTTCAGCATGTGTGTAAGATACCCGGTTAATTGTTTTGAAGTGCTGTCTCTAGAGGTAGTCTAGAGGTAAAGAGGTTTAAATGCTTGTCCTAAGCAAGTAACTTTTCCTCTATTAAGTTTCCTCTAGTGCTCTACGTGTGATAATTACTGTTTCTAAACAGCTAATTAAGCTTCTGGAGACAGAGATGCCTGATTATAGTTTCAAAACACTAGGAGTAGGATTTACTTCTTGAACTGTGCCTGAAGATTAGCACTCGAGAGCTTGTACACTTAACATGATGTTACCAATCCTGCATGTTTTTGAAAACTATCTTTCAAAACACATTTCTTATAAGAGATGATTTGGCCATCATGTGTTGCTGATACAGGGTTTTATAAGGGCTAAGACGTTCGCTCTAATCTTTAGTTGTTCCTTGCTATGAATTAGCCTTCCTTTAAAATTGCCTTCGTAGAACACTAAATAGTTTCTGGTCTCTGAAGGGCCTCAGCCCAGCAGAACCAGATGGCACTGCCCTGACATTGCTCTCCCTCTTTTCAGCTTTCTAAAAATGTGTTCCCTGATGCTGGGAGCAGTGGAAAGAGGACAGAGTAGGAGACAAGTCAAGTATGTCTCCTTCCAGCAGATTTCTTCATTTTCAGGGCAGACAGTAAAGCTGGAATGACAGGCAGGCCCAGGACTGCGTTTCCTTTTCTGGGTGTCCTTCTTACCTGGACAGGTGGCTGCCCCACAGCAGCCACTTGGAGCAGCCCATGACAACCTGTAACAGGCTCTCTTACCCCAGCTTACCCATGGGAGTAGGTTAAAGGCTAACAACCCAATGCCAGAGGATGAATTTTGTGATTTTCACACACACACACACACACACTCTCTTCTCTCTTCCAAGAAAAATCCACAGGAGGAAGAAGGTAAAACCTTGGGTTGTTTTCAACATTGATATAAAGATGTATTTCCCTTTGTCAGCTGGGCCTTTCAATTGTTTGTTCAAAGGACAATACCTGGGAAGAAATAATTAGGGTTGGAGAGTGTTAAAGAGGTTCAAAGGATTTGTCCCTGCAAACAGCAAAAAGAAAAAAAAAGAACTATAGAAGGTTGTTATGTGCAAATAGGTATGTAAGTCAAGCACTCTGGCTTACAACTACAGGGCAATTTTACCTAACATTTTTAGGAAATACTGAAATGTGACTGCCCAAGACAACTGTGAAGGGGAGGAGTCCGCAAGGGAAAGAATCGACAACAGTAACTGAAGAACACCAAATAGATCATAGAATCATAGAATTTAAGGGTTGGAATGGACCTTACAGACCATCTAGTCCCAACCCTCCCTGCCATGGGCAGGGACACCTCCTCACTAGATCAGGTTGCTCAAGGCCTCATCCAGCCTGGCCTTGAACACTGCCAGGGTCAGGGCAGCCACCACGTCCCTGGGCAACCTGTTCCAGTGTTCCCACCCTTAGAGTAAAAAACGTTTTTCTCACATCTAACCTAGCTTTCCCTCCTTCAGTTTGAATCCATTACTCCTTGCCCTATCATTGCAGTTCCTAACAAAATAGGATGATAACAACAAACGACTAGATACCAACAAATGACTTTTCTAAGACAGGCTGGCATAGTGACCAAAGATGATTAGTTAAAATAAAAAACCTGGAGATGTCAGAGTTTCTGGGTATTATCTCTGGATCTGAGTGTCCTTTATCTGAAAAATTCTTTTCCTTTACTACCAATGCTATCTATTGGTAAAACCGTATTACTTTTTCCAAGCTGTTTTTTCAGAGACAGCTGTGGCCTGTGACCAGATTATTGCATAAACCAAGGGATACACACCACAGGGTACTTAAAAACATGTAACATTATTTGTTGAGAGACAGGTTCTGGCATACATTTGAAAAAAAAACCACTCGGCTGTGTGTTGATAAACGAAACAAGCAGCTTCCAAGTGATTTGGCTTGGTGTTTTTGGATTTTGTTGTTGTCATTGCAGAATAGCTAAATTTTGAAAAAAAAATTCATTGTATGTTTCTGTGTCAGCCCTCTGCTCCGAGCTACCGGCAGCAGGAAGCCCTTTATGAGCAGAAACACCTGTGGATGTTTCTCATTTTTGTGTGCATACTTCAGCCTTCCAAAGGGCATTCCTCGACCTGCAGCTCTTCATGCGAAATAAGAGCTAACCCTTTTGTTTCGTGGGACCTGAGTGTGGGAATTGTCAGCTGGGTGAGTGAGTCACGGCAGCATTTAGACGGTTATCAGTAATCGCTCTTGAAAAATACTTGAGTATTGTTCTGGGCTGGTCATGTAAGCTGCAGGTCAGCAGGGAGCAGCGCGTTCGTGGTTCGCGCTGGCAGCAGAGCCGCCGAGGCTCCGCGTCCCGCACCGCTCCTTTGTTTACAAACAAACCACGAGTCATCTGCGCTCGCCTACGCTCGTAGCTGCGATCGCAGTTTGCGAACGATCCCTTTAACCCCGGCAGGAACCCCTCGAGCACCGCGCGCGGGGACAAGACGCCAAAACGCCCTGGCAACTCGGGCTGTGCCCGTGCCGAACAAAGGCGGCGGGAGGCGGGGAAGCGCGAG
>NW_008662823.1:0-404 GCF_000695815.1 Acanthisitta chloris
CATCTGCCAAGCCCTTCCCAGCCAAGCGACAGACTGCTCTGCCTTCTTAGAGTGATTGGTTTTGCCTTTCGAAAACCAAATTGTCGTTTAGTTGTATAGGATAAGAATATTATATATTTCAGATTGTATTGTAAATGTTCAAGAAGTTTTCAATTTAGGTGTATAGGATAAGTTCAATAGTTCTTCAGTAGGAAGTAGGACTTAGCAATTTTAAAGCAGCAAATAGAATATTGTATTTTAGGCTTAAGTGTTTTAAAACAAAAAGTTGTGCTTTTCAAAGGTGTTGGATTCTGTGAATAAATGTTTTTCTTATTTGAAAAGGGAAATATGTGATGGAATTTTTATATCTTGGATGCATTATGTTCTCCACACCTTGTGGGACATTCTTCCTTGTATTTGACTAG
>NW_008662824.1:0-3929 GCF_000695815.1 Acanthisitta chloris
AGAAAGATGGGGAGATGCTTTTGCTTCCTACACTTAGCCTAACTTGTTACAATTCTTAAGCTCAGAATACTAAAAGCTAAGGTTCATGCTAAAAAAAACCTTTTTCAGACCTCCATCAAAGCAAAAGCAAGATACACACTTGTGCTCTGACAGACAAAAGAAGCTCTCAAAGCACTCCTACCAGCAGCCCCTGTTCCCCAGCAGGCAGCTGCTTCTGTGCCACAGACAGAAGCTGAAAGCCCAACAGCTAGCACAGCCCACCCTACTCAGTTCTCCACAGCTGGAGCTTGCCTTCACGTGTCAGAAACCTGCTGGGCATCAGAGCAGATGAGACACTGGGGCACAGCACTTCCTCTGACAAGCAGCTCCAATTTAAATCTGCTGAGGTGCAACAAAATAAACCTTGATCAGCTGCAGGCCTTGAATGTGCAAACAGAGAGATACACAGAATTGTCAGACCTAGCTGATATAAATATTATCCGGAGCCAGAAATTCTCAAGAAGCTAAAAAGAAGCCTACAAAACACATGTGTATGCATACATATCCATGGGAATACTTCAACACTGCTTCAGTCAGGAGTAGGATCCCAGAACGGGGAAGGGGGAAAAAACCACATCGTACATGGATGGATAAAAGGGTTAAGATGTCTCCTACATCTTCCCTGTGTGAAGGGCTGTAGGATCCAGATACCTTTTGTCTTGCAATTTTCTCCATGACCTGTGTAGAGACACTCACCTCCAGTGTACTGATACATTTGCAACAGGTTAGAGATTCCAACTGAGAGTAGACAAAACGCAGTCCTCGGAGGCAGTGTGGAGGGACAGACCTCAACTGCGGTAGTGATGAGAAAGTAAGGACAACATACATCAAAATATTGCCGTGTAAGAGCAGCTGCCCATCTCCGCAAGGGATTTCCCACTTCCCTGCTCCAGCCTCCCTCTCTGATGCTCCAGCCTTTGCTCATACCCAAGCTTAACACCCAAGCAAGGGTTGCAGGATTTTACAGTTAGCCTTCTAGGGAAGCCACAAAAACCTATCCAGTTTTTACGAGTAGAGGCATTCTGCAACCAGAAAACTAGTCAAGAAAAGCCAAACAGCAAGACTCAAAGGTCCTGCCACCTATACTTACTTCCAGATGCCGGAGGGACTTGAAAGGGAAGATCTTCACAGCAGATTGCAAAACACCATTTGGAACATGAACGAGCTAGAGAAATGCGAAAAGAAGTCTCATGTCAAGCTTGACTTGTGTTGCAATACCACCCTCCTGATGCACCTTGAACAAACTCCCCCTCCAGCTTGGATGTTCACTAACAAGCTCTCCCCCTGGCCCATAGTACAACAGATACCAAAGCGATAGCACATTAGCTAGCATTGACCTGCCAGACTACAGAGCTCCTCTTCATCTACCCTGCCCACATGGCTTCACCGCTTTCAGCACCACTGGGAGGTCTGACAGCTGGATTCCTCATCAGCCACCACTGCTAAAGACAAATCTAACTGCTGGAGCTATGTTTATCAAGCAACTGAGCTGAACTAGCACACTGGTGGGAGGTGTGCATGTGCGTTTCACTACAAGACGCCAAATAAGGTAAACCACAAGCAGATACAATGGAACACAGAGCTGGTCTCCAAGATACTGTTAGTATTAGACTGAGGTGCCTACAAACCTCTTTGCATTCTGTAGTGCAGCCACAGGTCCTTTCACCACAGGGCAGTCAGGCTGCATTCACTACCACGAAGCAGCTTATTACATCCACAGGCTACATTCTTACACTTTCTCAGGACAGCACCAAAACAGTATTCCAGGCTGCTATTGTAAGTGAGTCATGAAGTAGTTAACACTTCCACTGTAGACAGCAAAGGAAAACCAGAGAGACCATTTCTGCCAATTACATCCATGTTCACGCAGAACTGACTCATCAGGTGCAGAACAGACATCCCAAGACCTCACCACCACTATTGCTTCCACAGTTACAACCCTGGCAGCAATGAATCACTGCCCACTGCCTGCCAGCACTGATGCTGAATGCTGAACGGAAGCATTTGTAGGGGAAGCTTGTGCTGGGAAGCTCTGGTAATCAGCCTTAACAAAGTTTATTTCAGATGCCATTCTTGCTGTTTGTTTCAATCATCTCCTCTACCTCCACTGTCATAAGAATCTGATCAGTCCAATATAAATCATTTGTTTCTGCAAGTAAATCAGTTACCAGACAACTATGTGCAGTTTCTCCTGTTTACAAGCTTGTTACAGAGAGAGCCTATTTTTTGGTTAACACAAGCATTCAACACAACATCCTCCTGACTGCAGTGCTCCTCTCTGCCTCCTCCTGCCAGGAGACCCGTGTTTCTCCATAGGCTCTGGGCTCCACTCCAACCTCAACGTTCAGTACACTGCTGCAAAATCCTCCCCAAAACATTTGGATACTTCTCCAATCTCACAGAGAAAACACTGTTAAAGACATCACAGACTGTAGTGCTTAGCCACAACACCTCCTGTGCATCACTATGGAGCCTAGGAACAGCTGCTAATTCCCATTTCGGGCCCGTTTCACCTCTACTACCCACCCAGCAGTGCCCCAATGCCAAGTAGAATCATGTGCAGCCTCGTAGCCCATGCTACCTTTCAGAAAACTCTCTACAGAGTTCCTAGATCTGTACTTTTCTTAAAGAAACTTCCCTATCCAACCATCCAGGAGCAACTCTGGCTGTCACTCTCACACCACCTGAGCTGGCACTGAAGCCCCATCACAACAACACACCCCACACTCACAGTCAGACCAGGTTTCCTTACTGGATCAATCCCAGATTTCCCATAACAGAGTCTCAGACGTCCACATCCTTACAAAAATTTAATTACAGTGCAATAACTAAATGAGAAAATAACAGCTTGAGCTGAGTGCCTGAGAGAAGGGATCCTGAACAAAGGAACCCCTGGGCTTTTATACCCTTACAGTCTAAGGGCAGGAAAGTCTGGGGGTCACCAGCCCCTGCTGTGTTGCAGAGGTCTGGTCACCCTGCTGGTGCTACAGGTCCCTGTGCCCTTTGTTCTCAGCAGGGTAGGCAGTTCTCAGCCTCTTGCCTTGGGCTTCTGCCCCCCCAAGGCTCAACCTGCAGCAGACACTGCAGCTGCACACCAAGCTACTCGAAGCAAATGTGTTCCTCAACACTTTTATCTTTATTACAGTCTCGTTAAAATTAATGAGGATATGTTACTAGCAATGTTCCATAATGTGAAACTAATCAACCACAACCACTGCCCAGCCAGGAACATGTAAAACTCCGAAATAAGCAGCAGGCAACCTCAGTGTAGCAAGTGTGCACAACAACCAGCCCCTCTGCTTAAACATCCGGGCTGTGCTGCCTTGGGCAGATCAATCATCACTCAGGGAGCACTCCACTGTGCTTGGCTGCCAGATATTGCCTGAATTACTCAAGCATTTCAGGAAGCGATCATTTTCCTAACAATGACAACACTTTACCAAGGTCAGAACATAATTAACTCCTGCAGTCCCTGTTCTGAACACGGAGAAACTTTTCACCGAGTTGCATGGCTGATCCTGGATGAAGTAGCTACAGACCATCGTGCTGAACTATGATTCCACACAGCAGCCCTGTGAGAGCCATGCTACCCGCAGAGCAGGCACGTCACACGAGGGCAATGGGCACCAGAGGAGGCCGCTCTGAGGCTGTGCTTGCCATCTCCACCGGCTGGCCCTGCGGTACCCTCCACATCCCCGGACACTATGTACGGACCTTCAGGGAGTGAGTCTTCTGCAGAACGTCGAAGAGGAACTGCGCCTGGAGGATGGTGGCAGTCTCGGCGGGGTGCGAGGGCAGCGCCACAAAGCCTCGGTTCTGGTTGCGAGAGCCCAGGTGCTGCTCGAACACCTGCGTGAGGTGCTGCAGGGTGGGGGTGAGCAGTGTCAGCG
>NW_008662825.1:0-6179 GCF_000695815.1 Acanthisitta chloris
AATATTTATATATATAATTCAGAGTTATTAAAACAAATGCAAAAGGAACATATTTCACAGTAAAGAGACTCCAGAACAGTAAACTGTATAGATAATATTTCTATAATGGAGTTGGAAAATGAAACAGTTTGAGAGAAGTATGTGTGCTTTTTTCCTTGTGTTTACCATAGATGTTATGGTTATCTAATATTAGCATGTCCTGAAATGTTCCGAATTTCTCTTTCTCACCAAGTAATTCATATGGAAATATATTCAGACTAACAAAATTTTCTGTGTAGTGGAAGTGTCTTCTATGATCATCTCCTGTGTTTTCCACTTCAGTTAATTCATTTTGCTAGTAATGAGTGAAGTGAAGGTAGAGTAAATGAGCTATATTCTATACCCTTCAAAAATCTTAAAGCATTCTGAACATGATGAGGTAGAAGCAATGCTCAAGCCAGAAGAATTTTGTCTGGATATTTGCCTGTATTTTCAATGATTTCCAGATGCCTGGTGATAACAAAATGTTTGTGCTGAAATAGTTAAACCTGAAACTAGAACACAAAATTAGCAGTAGAATCAAAAAAAAAAAAGTCACTACTACGTTCAGTAGAGACTTTGTACAGAGTTTCTGTAAATCACACTGTGCTGTATGCAGATTATCACTGAAGGTGGGTAAGTAGGACAAGACAGTGGAAATTCCCAGGTCCTGCTATTACACGAAAGTCATTCATTAATAGAGTGTTAAGCTGATTTTCTCCACTGAAAATGCTGCTAAGAGCAGTTAAGGCTGACAACAGACAATGATCATTTGTCTAATCTATGGGCACAGTGGGGGCATTTTAAACAAACATATCAACGAGTGAATCAATCTATAAGTAATTGTGGACTGAAGGAGATATGCCTGTTTAAAGAAGGGAACTTTAAGTCTGTACAAAAAATCCAAACTCACCACGGAACCTTCCTCCCATGTCTTAGATAATCATTGTATGCACACACATTCCAAATATAACTTAGCAATATTTATCTTAAATCAAGATGTAGAACCATGATGCATGTAAAGATTTTTATCTTTGGCTAAGACATTACACGGTTTCTCTGGATTTGTATTTTACCAACCCTGCAACACTGTGGCATCTAAGTCTGCCCCTCTAAACCAGAGACTTCTGCTAAACTGCCCCAATAGAGAATACAACTGATTTTTCACTGCATGGTAAATCATACCCTAACTCTAGTCAATAAATCTACATAACATGTACTAATTTAGGCATGTGCATTAACCAGTCTAGAATCCTAAAATTAATTTCAGAGACAAGAAGACTAAAATTTTTTGTATGTCTACATTAGCAATTTAAAGTAGAACTAGCTTGACTGATGTGATGTTCTTGTGACTTGATATATTTAAATTTGAATTAGCCTCTATATCACCAGCCATGGCAGCAATACAAGTTTTAGGTCAATACTCTAGTTCAGTTATTAAAGGAAATTTCTGGTGCCTTCAAGAACAGTTATACTCATGTTTGAATTATGTATATCTCTGGGTACAGACTCCAAAGGGGCACAGAATACCCTTTTCTCCTACCTTGGACATTCTCCCTTAAGGAAAATAGTATCAATGGATATAGAAAGTGCTGGTTTTTAAAATCATCTTCTGCACTGCTCATGCAATGTTTGTACGTATGATGATGAGATTTTTCATACGCAAAATGTGTTTATAAGGACAGATTTTTTTTCCACCCTGTGCCATTTCTGTGCAGTGAGGAACTTCCTACCTCTGGGTGGGATGTCAATTGGGAGGCAGATAAATCTGTCATGCTTCTGGACCCAATGCCTTGGCAAAAGTGGAGATTTAGAAGTGTCCTCCTAATCAAGCAGCACTTCCCTGTTCCACCACAATTCCCCTGGGGAAGACTGCTGGAATGACTTTTCCTACCATAGTCTGAAAGTAGCAGGAAATACAAATCCTTTCCAGACCCTGAAGCATGAACCAAAAAACAGGAGCATCCTCAGAAGGATGAAAAGTGATGTGTGGAGTGTGATTTGGTATTAGCCAGGGTCAGGACTTGGGGCAGCTTTGGGTTTGAGATCAAACAGACAAAAAGTGACTGCAGTGCAAAGGACACAGTTTACTTATGAATATATATTAAGGAGACCTGACAACTAATGTGTCATATAAACCAAACTGCCCACTGCCCAGGAAGCCCAGCTACGGCTTGCTTTGCCTGTGATGGCTGGAATTTGGAAGGAGAGCAAGTGCTTCCCAAGACTGGTTGCAGATCTCTGGGTCTTACTCCTTGTGAGAGAAATGTGGCTGGAGGGAAGAGGACATCAGTATTCCAGAGGCTTTCCAAGGAAAGACAAACTTGCAGAGCTTTATTTGTTGTCTAGCTTGCCTCTTAACAGTGAGTCAGATTGCTGCCTCACAGATGGAACAACTCCCTAAAGGCATGTGTGGTTTTGCACCAGATTAGGTAGAGTGGTGTAGAGTAGTGTTACAAGCTATGAGAGCAGGGCAGCCTCATCTGGCCAGACGGTGGGCACAGTCTTTCCTTCCTACTGAAGAAGAGGTTCACCTCATCTGCTTTTTGGCAGTAAGGATGCCATTTCTCTGGCTGGTCATATCTCAACAACAGATCCCGGAATCACATTTACTATGACAGCAGGACACTATTTAGAAATCACTCTCTCGGGAGAGCAATGGCTGGACAAGTGAATTTTGACCACTTTGTGAGATCAACAGTTCACAAACAGATACACCAACTATACCAGCTTCAGCTATGCTTGCAAGGCATATGAAAAAGGGCAACTGAGAGCTTTTTAAACATTTTCATGCCTGCCTGTGGTGCCATGTAGGTAAAAGAAAAATGGTCTGGCTCCACACTTTGATGGGGGCATAAGTCAAAGTTAGTTTCTGTCATTTCCGTAAAGCAAAACCTCCAGCTCTTTTCCCCTCATTCTGCCCTTTAGTAACCAGTGTTCTTTTAAGCCAGCTCCAGGCAGGATATCCACAGTAACTCAGGAGGACCTCTGGGTGCCTACGAGGACCACTTACAGGGTAAGATGGAAGAAAAATCTGAAAAGACCTACTTGATTAACCTGGAGGTTAGTCTAGATGCATTTTATAGATCATTGCAAACATAGTGGATCTTAATATACCAAAGAATTTTTTTCTTATCTTTAAGTTGAATCTCCTGTGTTTCAGTTTGTGCCCATTGCCTTTTGTCCTGTCACTGGGCACTACTGGAAAGAACCTGACTCAGTCCTCTTTGTACCTTACTTTCAGATACATTCAGATATATATATTGATAAGATACCTCCTGTATAGATCATTGCAAACATAGTGGATCTTAATATACCAAAGAATTTTTTTCTTATCTTTAAGTTGAATCTCCTGTGTTTCAGTTTGTGCCCATTGCCTTTTGTCCTGTCACTGGGCACTACTGGAAAGAACCTGACTCAGTCCTCTTTGTACCTTACTTTCAGATACATTCAGATATATATATTGATAAGATACCTCCTGGGACTACTCTTATTCAGATATATATATATATTGATAAGATACCTCCTGGGACTACTCTTCTTCAGGATAATCAGTCCCAGCTCTTCTGGGAAAAGATACTCCAGTCCCTCAATCACTGTAGTAGCCCTTCACTAGATTTTTTTCTATTATGTTAATTTCTTTCCTGTTCTGAGGAGCCCAGAACTGAACACAGAACTCCAGGTGTGGCATCACCAGTGCTGAGTAGAGGTGAAGGATTATCGCTCTTGACCTGCTGGCAACATTCCTTCTAATGCAGCCCAGGATATCATTGGCCTTCCTTGGCCCAAGGGGTACACTCTGCTCATCACCCAGATGATTAATTTGTTGGACACTGGTGGATGCAGTATAGACCTCTAGTGACTACTCAGCAATGAGAATGTCTCAAAGGTTGTGAGGCTGATATTTGTGCTTTTTCAGGAATGTTTTTTGAAGCCAGTGGGTTTGTACATTGTTATGATTTTCTCTTCAGTGGCAGAATACAAGCTTGTTATTTTGTAGGTAGGATAAAAGTTTTCTCAAAGTCCTGCATTTCAGGTATGTCAGACTTTTTTGTATGAGCAGCTTAACACTCATGAGCACAGATGAAAGCTGTGTCAGTCAGCTGGAAATGGAAAAGACTCAGTTTGATCAACCAAAAAACCTTTTCATAATAACTATGGGAACTAACAATCTTTCTGTCCTTCTCTTATTATTATATACAGGTCATGCCACCAGATTCTCTCCTGAATCTCAGGGCTAAGTAGCTCTCCAGCCAAAGAAAGAGGACTTACAGGGAACGGCTGAGAAAAAGCATTTTGGAAAGGAATGCTCCTTTTGCTTTGCATGCAAGCTAGTGAATGTAAGTTTAATCTATTCAGCTGTACTGGTTTGGACTTTTTTCCCCATTGCTATTTGTTTTCACAGGAAAAGCTGATAAATTTGTGTCTAACTACAAAAACTACAGCTGTGAATACCATTTCTATGATCTCTACATTTGAAAGATATTCCCATGTCAGCCAAGAATGCAAAACATCATGAAAAATCATCGTAGGTTTTAATTCCTTCTTATGAAATTCTCCTTCATTTTAGGCAAAATAGCTTTTTCTGTATCTAGGAACATATTTTCATGTGGCAGCATATTCCAAAGAGGTTAGTTTGAGGTCCTCCTTTCCACTCTTCCCCCAGGGGCATTGTCCACACCTTGACATCTCACCAGTTTATATTCTTTCATATCTTTGTTCAGATTGCAGATGTTGTATACCCCCTAGCACCACTAAGCGTTCCAGATAAGTCTTCAGTTGCAGGAAGGAAGAAGGACAAAAAAAAAAAAAAAAGCACTGTTTGACTGCAGAAAAAAATAGAATATTCAAGTTTTTGTTCCTCGGTATTTTTAAAAGCTTAACTGCAGACCCATGGGAAAGGTGAGTTCAAACTGTTGTATACTCTAATTCTTTCCACAGAGTGAGAAATCTTGCCTCATTTCCTTTCCTCAGTTATGAGTTAGATCACATTTTATGTGGTATGAGACTTAATCTTTTGAGTAGTACATAGTTTTGGAAACAGTTTAGCTGCATAGGCTTAGGAAACACACATAATGTGAGCTTGTGTTTGTTTCAATAAATTTCAATTTGTGAACATTTCCAACAACTTTCAGATGGTGTTTGGCATATCAAGTGTGCTTTTGGTGGTTTGGCAGCAAATAATTCCCTATGACCCTGGTTCCTAAAGACACTGTCAGATGAAGTGACAGCAAACAGGATGTTGTCTGGTGGGAAAGCTAATGAATGAGGAAAGAGAAGAAGATGGCGGTGAGGCATATTTCTAAAGGGACTGGCAACATTTCCCTAGGATACCATGGCTGTGGAGGGCACAAGGACTGGTCAGTGACAGAATCACTTGTAGTTGACCCACAACATTGGGTAGAAGAAGCAACCACGTCACTTACTATTTTTTGTGCAGTGTGTTACTGGCTGTATCTGCTGTCCAACATCTTTTCTCATAGTTCCTGCTTATCATTTCTCTTACTCCACTGTGTGTCTTTTTCTTCTTCCCAGCCCCATTCATATTTCTCCCCAGCACCAGTGGTTCAATGTGATATTTGGCTTCTCCAGCTGTTGCCACTTGCAAAGAAAGGAGTCCCCATTCCTTTCTCCAACTTGGACCTTAGCATTTGACTCTTACCTGATGAATTTGGTGGTCTTCTATGATGGAACCGCAGAATTTGTAGATAGGGCAGAGCAACTGATACCATCTGCCTGGACTTACGCAAGGCATTTGATACTGTCCCATACAACATCCTTGTCTCTAATTTGGAGAGACATGGATTTGATGGGTGGACCACTGAGTGGTGGATAAAGAACTGACTGGATGGTCACACGCAGAGAGTTGTGGTCAGTGGCTCATTGTCCATGTGGAGGCCATTGATGAGTGGTGTCCCTCAGGGGTCAGTGCTGGGGCCGATACTATTCAACGTCTTTGTCGGCAACATGGACAGTGGGTTGAGTGCACCCTCAGCAGGTTCACTGATGACACCAAGCTCTGTGGGGCAGTCGACATGTTGGATGGAAGGGATGCCATCCAGAGGGACCTTGACATGCTTGAGAGGTGGGCCAATGCAAACCTCATGAAGTTCAACAAAATGAAGTGCAGAGTTCAACATCTGGGCTGTGGCAATCCCAGG
>NW_008662826.1:0-9438 GCF_000695815.1 Acanthisitta chloris
GGCCCTGCTCAGCTCGGGGCCTTTGTCGAGCTTTGTGATTTTCGTTATTGAAAATGTATTTGTATGTAAGAGATAGAACATATACAATAGATTCAGAATATATTGTCATATCTGTAATTGCTGCTCTGGAGATAATTTTCACAGAATCATAGAATTTAAGGGTTGGAATGGACCTTACAGATCATCCAGTCTCAACCCCTGCCTTGGGCAGGGACACCTCGTCACTAGATCAGGTTGCTCAAGGCTCATACAGCCTGGATTGAACACCACCAGGGTTGGGGCAGCCACCACATCCCTGGGCAACCTGTGCCAGTGTCTCACCACCCTCACAGGGAAAACCATTTTTCTCACATCCAACCTAAACTTCCTCTCCTTCAGTTTGAATCCATTTCCCCTTGTCCTATCACTGCAGCTCCTAACAGAGTCCCTCTCTGGCTGCTTGTAGGCCCTTCAGATAGTGGAAAGTTGCTCTGAGGTCTCCACGTAGTCTTCTCTAGGCTGAACAGCTTCAGCTTCCCCAAGATCCATTTGCCCTACTTACTGCACTTAAAGACAGCCCAACACGAGTGGCATGCTGCTTCTTCCCTGCCCAGTTAACAATGGCTAACGTGATTGATGCTGAAAGTGCCAGTGAGAAATCGCTGCTGCCTTCCACACCTGTCCTGGTTTGTGGGATCAAGAGCAGCCATCAGAGCTTCCATTCCAGCCCAATGAGGACAGTGCCTCTGTGACATAACCAATCTGGACATACAAGCTGCTGCTTTATTCATTTCACTAATTGCTTGTGGCTGTTAAAGCCTTTCATACTTAACAAAAAAGAAAGGCAAAGTCCATCCCCAGAAAATTCAGGAATTGATAACAGTCTCTGTGCTGGAAGGAGTGGAGATCAGAAGACTTTTGATTTGTAATTTGTGGTCTAACGAACTAATTAGGAAAGAACAAAAAATAATGGAAGCTTTGCTGGTTTTATTTAACTTCTAAAAAAATCTAAGTTGGTTAATACTTGCTACATGGCTTTAAATGTGAATTGTGGGGTGCCTGAGACCCCCCCAGCCTCACTGGGGAGAGGGGAGGGGGGTGAGGAGCTCCCCTAAAAACTTGAGCAGCCACTGGTGCCACCCCCTTAAAGCCTGTCAGGTCTAGGGTGATGTGCCTGAGCATCTGTACTCTTCTGACATCCCTTGGGGCAGCCACAGGTGCAGACCAGAACAGCTTCTTGTGTGGGTATAGTACATTGAATTAAGACCCTGTGAAAAGGAGGGGACGCCCCTGTGATGTGCTGTGATTTGGATCCCTATGTACCTCCATGCGTTGTTTCTCCTCACCCTGTCTTCAGTACAAATGTGCTCCTCAGCTCCTTGCTGGAGAACAGGCCATCATACCAAAAGTCATTAAGTTATGGGGCCTGCAGCAAGGCTTAATGACAATTTAAATTAGAAACCCAAGTTGTGGCTCTATAAGATGAGAGCGAATGCTATAATTAGGAAGGCAGCGATTTCCCTGTGACCTTTTATTTTTGAAGTGTTTTAAATGGCCCAATCTCATCCACAGATCTCCCTCCCTGCCTCCCAAGTTTCTCTAATGTGGGTTGTGCCTCTGTGTTTGCAGGTGGCACAGTACAGAATCTGCATTTTATTTTTTCAAAGTTAAAGTGCCTTTGAAATATGGTTTTGCATCTAATGCAGAATGTAATAAAAAGACTTTAAGAGCTGCTGACGCCTTGTGGAAAAGTGAAAAACATTCTGTTGAGAAACAATCCTGCTGGGCTGTCTTATCTGCTGTTCCCTTTGCTCATTTTTGATAGCAAGGGGCACTATAAATATACATAGCTATACATAAAAATGAGAAACCTTGGCAACCAAAGAGAAGGTTGGTTGTTTTCTCATGTTCCTTAGCTGTGGGCAGGTGGATGAGGGCAGATGAAGTTCATCAGTCTCGTTTCATCTTCACAGCTACTGGATTGATGCTGTGGCCATTTGTTGAGTGTTGGACTGAAAGGGAGTCACATATCAGTGGATTATTTTTTCCTAGAGATATTTGTTAACCCTCTAAAAATAGCAGCAGTGGTTTCTGGGGCACTCTGAAAAGGTTGGCGGTGGAAGAGAAATGAAGTGACGCGTTGGAGCTGGAGGACAGGAGCTGCCATATGGCGACGGGGTGACGGCTGCGCCATAGCTTCCTGCGGAAGGGGCAGAAAAGACTGTGGCGCAGGGCTGGGCATGGCTCCCTGTGCCTGCCTGGCTCCAAGGCAGTGGGGCAGCTCTCTCAGGCTGCCTCAGCCCTCCTGGTGTTGTGCTGGGCTGCTTAGGTCACCCAGAGAGTGCTGGTGGGTAATGCCCTGCAGGAGCTAGGCACACCAACCATGGGGACTGCTTCCCTGTGATGATGCCTGAAACCCACGGCAATTCCTTTAACCTGTGCTGCAGGACACAGGTATTGCCTTGTGGAACCGATAGAATTGTTATGGCCATAAATGAGAACTGACACAGGCAGATCTCTGCTGCAAGGAGCAACTTGGATTGTTTCCAAATGACTGAGTAAAAGAACCTGCTTGATCCCTTCCCTTCTGACAGCTCTTGCAAAGACCCACTCTGTCAGAAGCCCAGCAGAGTCTGCTGAGCAGGGCTCACACCCTGTGCAGTGGATGGAAAATCTGGCTCTTGGAGCCCAGGTTGCAGAGGGGAGCTGGAGTCCCCTGCCACCTTGCCGGGGTCCTGCAGATGGAACCTGCAGTGCTGCCTTGCTGAGCTTGTGTTCCTTGGTTGTTAAGTTTTCCAGTAATTTTCCCAGGCAAACGATGCACCTGCCATGGCCTCAGGAGAAAACGTTTATTGCCATATCCATCCACTGTTCAGAAAATGTAAAGTTATTTTGGCACCAAAATACTGAACTCCCTTCCTAAACAGCACCTTGTTCATGCTGTCACAAACGGGAAAACTCATACTGCAGAAGGTGGGCTGAAACCACCGTCAGGCATTGCAAGATGTGCTTTCCTGTCATTAGCATTCTCTGAAGTAAGAGCCCTTCTACAGAAATTCTTGAGTGCACTATTAGCAAGTCACATGGAGAAGGAGTGTTTGGACAAAGGACAGCAGCTTTCGAGCTCGGGTCTGCCAGTACAGTGAGCAGATAGGAATCATAGGTAATGTCTACATGGGATTGCAGCTCTGTGAGATGCCACACAAGGCTGATGGGATTCCTTTTAATAACTTGGAGTACATATGGGTTCCAAATGTCTTATATTTAATATTAAGAAAGACCGTGGTTTTTTTCCTTTTGCTTTGCTGCACTTATGACTTGATATTCCTTGGAAGTATGAGGTGACATACAGGTATGTTCTGCACAGAGCCATCCAGCCGTGCTGGGTGAGTGGGCTCAGACATCTGCACAATATCATTCCCCTGTCACCAGCTGATCCTGGTATAATTAGAAAAGTCATTAATCCTTGCTCAGCAGTGCTGGAAACTATTTATAGCAAGGCAGAAAACCCTGCACATTGGGCTAGGGTGGGTATGGAAATTGCTCATGGTGCCAAGTGTGTTGTGGGGCCCAAATCAAGAAGGTAATTTGCTTCTGGGGGGAAACTTCCCTTTCTGACTGTATGCAGACAGGTGCAAACTGTCTCCTGTGACCAAGGTATCACACTCTGGGATGGCCATGGGGGATCGCTTTGAGCATTCTCTGCAGGTTGTCACCATCCCAGGCTTGGGCATCCTGGGGAGAATCCTATCCTGCCTGTGGAGGAAGGCTTACGTGGATGCCTGCCCAGCTGGTCCGAATCTCCCATCACCACAGGTGGTTCTGGCCACTGGCCTGCTTGCCTCTAGCCCCAGCTGCTCCCTGTGCTGGCAGTGCTACAGCATGGAGGGCAGGCAGAGCAAGCTGGGAGCACACCTCTGTGTCTGCACTGCTGCTTGGGGCTGCCAGCTTGTGTCCAGCTCCCACTCCACTCTCCTAGTGCCTGGGCTCAGCCATCAGGGAGTTTTTGGGATGCTTTGGCAGGTAAGGGCTCATTACTCACTTCTCTTCCCACCTGAGGACTCTTGCAGCAGTATTACCTGCTCATTCGGTGTGTTACTGCTCTCTGACTCCACACTGATGCTGGTGGTGTGGGCAGAGGTTGGTCTCTGTGTCTCTGAGCCAGAGGAGAAACTGGGGCATTGGCGATGCTCAGTGAACCACAGGCCAGGGAAGCTGCTATTTACAGGCTTCCAAGATGTAGCTCAACCTGGGCTAAGGTCCATGTTTTCCCTGCGCAGGAGCCAATCTTTCTGCTCGAGGGGCTCCATCATCTCCCTCCAGCGCTCGGGATTCGGCTCTGAGCCAGCCTCCCGCTGCCCACTCCACATTCCCACTCCAGGGCAGCCGCGGGAGTAGAGGCAGAGGGAACCCCAGACTTTGCAAAGCAGGAAAGGAGGGTGCAGCGGAGAGCTGCTGGATGCTGGGCAGCGCGGAGGAGCCTGCGGAACGGGTGCGGAGGTACCCACCGCTGGAAGCAGAGTGCTCCCGGCAGCCGCGGCAGTGGGTGCTGTGCTGGGGTCAGCCGAGGTGGCATTGTTCAGAGAAATGCTCCCGTTGTCAAGTTAAACACTTCACTGGGTTTTGCCTAGTGAGGCACAAATCGCCTGTCTGTGTGCTGGCAGCCAGGCAGCAGCATAACCACAGGGGAAATATGTTTCTGTCTGGGCTCACTGCATCTTCCAGGCTCTGCTGGGAGGATTTCTCAGAAGAAAGTGTAAAATTATTTTAGCCTCCGAGATTAGTGGACCAAGCCCTGCTCTCCCCAGGGACGGGAGAGAAATCCCTCTGGGAGAGGCCTGATGGGCTGCGGGGAGGGGGACAGGACCTGTTGGAAATGGGGCACCTGCTGTTTTGGCATTGCGGGCAGTCCCATTGCTGCCTTTGGCTGTCGCTCAGGCTCTGTGCCGTGCCTGTGGTGTGCCTGGATGATAAAAGGTGACCTCGGAAATTGCATTTCCAAACATCTTCCCCTCTCTGGGAACGATGGCGTTGTTCCCAGTGTTTCAGGCTGGGACCGCCTGGGGCTCTTTGTTTAAGCTCCCTGGGTGCTGCGAATCTAGCACAGAGCAAACGAAGCTCTGCCAGAGCCGGAGCTCCTGGAAGGCAGCTGCGGATCAGACTTTTGTTATCCTGAAGATTAAAAACTGCGGTTGGTGATGAGCTGGCGAAATCAAAGTAACTTATCTAGGGACACCCCGCGGGCATAATTAACAGTGTGATGGAGCCAGGGTCAGCCACTCCTTCAGGTTGTTTCAAGCAACACGAGCCAGCAGAAGGACCAACAAACCTTAGTGATGAAGCACAGAGTATTTTAAACACGCTCCGCAAACTTTGTTTTGAAAAGAACCTGCTGCTGCCCTCTCTGATTTCACTGCTGAATGCCAGGAAAGAAGTCCAAGGGGCTCAGAAGAGAACCTCAGCTGTGTCTGTTGCAAAGGCACAAGGGCTGCCCAGACCCAGGGAGTGCTGCTGGCGGCAGCTCTCCAGGCACAGGGAGGGGAGTTCTCCAGCTAAACAACCCTATGTCTCACTGGAAATGAGGTCCCAGTTCAGGAAGGGCTTGCTGCAAGGGTGTCTCCTAAACAACGCACAGGTGACTGTGCCTTTGCCTGCAGTTTCCTCCCCTCTTCACTCCCCCATGCCTGCCAGTGCAGGAAATGGAATGTGGAGAAAACAGTATAGCCCAAGGGAGGGAAGAGAAATAGCAAATGCTGAGAGGAACACCAGATGTTGCTGCATTGCACGGTGGATCATCATTTCTCCTCTCTGCAGAATTCGCTCTGAATCCACAGGCTGACATCTGATTAGTGGCCTTCCAGGGAAAGGCCTGGAACGATGTCCCCTGGACGGTGTGGCATTTGCCACGTGTCAGTTGTTTTACTGGATTGATGCAGAAAGTAGATTTTTAAAGTACAAGATGCAGCTTATTGCAGCAATCCCCCTCTGTCTGACAAGGTGACCTCCACCCAGTCCAGGTGCTGATGTGCTTGGGCAGGTTTTGCAGTGTCCTTTGCCGTGCTCTGATGTGCAGGCACCGTGCTGTGAATGCACACAGGAGCTGGGCCTGCCTGTGCCTTGTGAAAAAACCCAAATGTTAATTTCCCTCTGCTTATTTCCCTTTCACTGGTGCCTTTGCTGTGCTCCTGACCTGTGCCATGGCTGCTGTTTGAGAAAATGGCTGTGAAGAAGCAGGTTTCTCTTGTTCCTCCCTGGGGAAAGGGGGTAAAGATCTTCTACACAAGGGCAGATTGATGGTCCTGCAGAGCCTGGTTCTCTGTTATCTTCTGGGTTCTTTTCTGCCCCAGGGCTGGATGTCCCATGTGGACCCCCCAATACTGCTGTGCTGGGCAAAGGCTGTGCCTTCAGCCCTGCTGTGGGGACTCGGCTCCCTGCACACCCTGTTGTTTAATTAAAACCAATTAATTGCTGACTAGATAACAGGTCTGTATTTAATTGGTGGCTAAAAAATATTTTGCTGAACAGCCCTGTGGGGTGATGGTTACTGAACCATGTGCTTGCCATGGGCAGTGCTTAGCTCTGTTTTTGGGAGGAAACAGGGCTGCTAGAAGAGGCAAATTAATCAATGTGACTGCTCACTAGAGTCAAATTAGAGAGAAATGGATTTTTCTTATGGAAGGGAAAAAATGTGGCATTCCCATAAAAATACAAGGAATCTGAAATAATTCATAGCTGTACAGTGTGTGAGAGGAAGGGTGAGCTTCCTCTAGGCAAGGAGGTTGCATGGGAAATTCTATTCCTCCCTCTGTTGCAGGGCTGTCAGCATCTCCTGAGAGGGAGGGAGGTTTGTGCCTCTCTCTCTAGGCAGAGTAACCCAGGCCCTTGGAGGGTTGGGGACTATTGCAGGTGCTGTGCACACTCTGGTCCTGGCAGCAAGGGCATGTGGTGATGAGATGTGAGATCAGAGAGGTCTCACAGGCAATGCCTGCTGATGGGACCAGGCTGGACCTGGCCTTACTGGGCTGCTCCGAGGGGGCAGGACACTGGCTGACTTAGGGTGTTGTGACCTTTGGGCTTGGGGTGTGTAATGGCCTGTGCTGGGAGCAGAATGCCCATGCAGGATACAGGAATGTCTAGAGAACTGGTCCGATACGTCATCAGAGTGTTTCCTTCCTGGCCAGCGTCGGCTCGACGAGTTCCCTCGTGTGTCCTATCTGCTGCATCCAGAGGCACTGTCCGAGGTAGCACAGCATGTCCAGAGGCTTTCTGGGGAGGAATCAGCCTCAGTTAGTGCTCTGCTTTTTTCTGTGGCTGTCGTAACCTCTCCTTCTTTGAAGAATAAGATGTTAAAGAGCTTTTGAAAATGATCAAACCCTTCAGCTTCACTACTGTGATTAATCAATCACAGCTGCTGCTTTACAGCTCATTGTTTTGATGTGTTTCAGGTTGTTCCAAAGTTAGCCCAGCTCAGGGCCAGAAAACACATTCCTGAGCCCTGCAGGGTGCTGGGATGGAGCAAAGCCTGAAATTTCAACATTATTTTCAACATTTCTTGTGCTGATGCTTTCATTACCAGAAAGCATGGGATGCTCCTGGGAATTATATAATCCTAAAAAGAAGTGAGGAAGAGATTTAAGAACTATCTCTTCCCTGGATGGCAGCTGCATCATTGCAAATGTTGTCTGATCTGCCCTTCTTAGGACTGAAGTATCTGAGACTCCAGGTGGCAGCTTTAAAGAGTTTGTGTCAATTTTGGAGGCTTAGTTGCATGGCTTAAATGCTCCTTTGCACTTATTTCTTACAGCTAAAGAGCCAAGCAGGATCATGAAGCATCACAGCTTGGGTAATTTGTAAAACTGCTGCCAAGCAGATTAAGCTGGAAATGGAAAATTTGCTGGTGATGTCATTGTTCTGCTTTCTAATGTTTGTGTGATAGAGGGTGGTTTAAAGTCCATTTCACCACTGAGGTGTGAGGCATCAGGTACCCAGCAGCACAGGGGCAGTGGTATGGCTCATCCTGCTGTTCTGCACAGACAAAATCTCTGAGACTGCAAAGTATATTTAATAGAAACAAATCGAATTATACAGATTCACTTCTTGAAGGTCCTGCCAACACCCCCTTAGTGCCCCTCAGCCGTGCCTCAACTGTGGATGCCTCACGGCCCCAGGCCTGTCCTGCCATCGCTCTGTGATGTGTGCCATGTCTGCTTTCCGAGAAGGTGAATTATTTAAGGTGCAGCATTTTTATCAGGCTCTGGCAAAGCTAATGCCTGGACAGCAGAGCAGATTGGCAAGAGAAGGGGAGCCCTGTAACTGCCCTGATTAGCCAAATGTTCAGGAGTGGAATGATGTGCGCTTGGTTTCACCTGGCTTTGGAAGCGAAGGCACAAAGGAGTAAGGCAAGTTTCCCCCAGTTCCTCCAGGGTGCAGCCCCTGATTGTCTAGAGCTGCAAGGTCTTTAAATCATCTCACCTTCCCTGCAGAGTCCCAGCACCTTGCCCCTGCTGAGGGACGTTATGGAGATGGAGGGAGGTGGAGCAGAGCCAGGTTTACTGCCTTTGTCCTGTCTGTTTGCACAGCTTTATGCCTGGAAATGTCCCCTCACAAGGCTTGGAGCACAAGCCCTCTCTGCTCCATCACATCCCCCGTTCTTACCTCACCTGCGAGGCCTGTCTGCTGGCAAATGAGGTGGCTGCCAATTCAGCAGAGCTGGGACAGAAACCCTCTTCTGGTGCCAGCCAGTCCTTGCCCTCCTTTCCGTTGCAGGCAGAAAGGAGGGTGGTGAGATGACATTGCTGCTGCAGGTGTGTATTGGCAGAGGGATTGTGTATGGGACTGTGCTCACCTACACCCTGGCTTTACAGGGCTGTCAGTGTGAACTCCAAAGTGGCTTTGCCTGGGAATATTGTGCACAAAGATAAGGGAAATCCACGTTCTTTCCCAATTCAGCTGTTACTGGATTTCAGAGTGGGAAGATGTTTTGGTTTGAGCCTGGCTGTGCGTCACAGACTCCCAGGCGTGTGTGTGTGGTGCAGTATTGGGGATCGTGTCCCCATCGTGTGTGGCTTGCAGGGGTCTGTGTTCCCCTCTGCTTTCTCCTTCTATCATTTATTGCCTTGCTCTCCTCTGTTCTGCCCCAGCCTGTGGGCACAGCAATGCCAGGCGTGCTCACTCCGTAAATCCAGGGTATTACAATAAGTGTGTCATCTGTAAAACTATGAGTCTGGAAGTAAGTATGGTTCCCCTGGTGCCTGTGATACCCTTCACAGCCTCTGCCCCGCAAATCAGACCTGCGCATCCTTCTATTTTCACAGTGAGGAAAATCACAGAATCACTGTGAATGGTTTGGGTTGGAAGGACCTTAAAGCTCATCTCATCCCAGCCCCTGCCAGGGACATCTTCCACCAGCCCAGGTTGCTCCAAGCCCTGTCTAACCTGTCCTGGAACACTTCAAGGGAT
>NW_008662826.1:9459-9700 GCF_000695815.1 Acanthisitta chloris
CCGGTGCCAGTCGCACCTCTCAGAGAGGAATCTCCTCCCAGATCTGATCCAGATCTCTCCTTTTTCTGCACAAAGACGTTCTCCCCTGTCCTGTCGCTCGCTGCCCATGTCATAGCTGCTCCGCCATGCCCCGACCTGCGGGGAGCAGGGGATGAGGAGGCTGCGGGGGCCGAGAGGCTCGGGATGGTGGGGCCGGGCGGGAGCCGCGGGATGGTGCGGGGAGGTGCGGGGTCTGCTGTGC
>NW_008662827.1:0-6966 GCF_000695815.1 Acanthisitta chloris
GGGCTCCGCCGGGTCCTAGCGCCGGCGCACAACCGGCTCCGTGGTGTCCCCGCTGGGTGGGCAGGGGCTGCCCCCGCGGACTGGGCGGACTGGGATCGGCATCTCCGCTCCTCCGCTCTCCTCCCGAGGTCGCTACGCGGGCAGCGCCTTCCTCCCTCGGGGGGTCCAGTAGCTCAGCCACAAAACCGCACAGTCACGCACTGTGTCCCTTCGTATGACCTTTGAAAAACGTCTCTTCCCCCTCCCCATCTGCCCACCCAAACCCTCAGGAACACTGGTGGTAGCCTATTCCCAAGGGCTCCTTGCCTTCCTGCAGGCAGGAGAGCACATCTGTTAAAGCCATCGCTGGCAGCTGTGCTCATTAGAGCTCTCCTACGAAAGGGGATGAAGGCAGTTGATCCTCTTGCTCCATCCCAGCAGCCTGGGATCTAACCCTCTGGCTTGCCGGGCTGAGGAGGACCACAATTCTCCACCCCCGAGGGTGCAGACCCCCGTGCACAGCCCTGAGACTCACCAGCAGCCCCAAAACCCGTGCAGAGGGATGGATCTCCACGCTCCCAGCTCCTGAAGCAAAGCCAAGGCAGTGCTGGTCGTGGGCCGTATATGGGCAAGGCAGACCCGTGTCTGGGAGAACATAAACTTAGTATTTATCTCCACAAAGTGACTCAAAGCATCTCTGCGCAGTACGTCGTCGCTTCCCGGACTGGTGTGTTTATGCTGCATGGGATAAACATACTCCTTAGGCACTTGAACCGTCTGCCACGTCCTGGGATGATGCTCTGACCACTTGCCAAGTGAGAAAGCTCTGCCCTTTTCTCAGAGGATGTTGATGTTCACTGATGATGTCCATGCCGTCAGGCCTGGCAGGGGAGATTTGGGAGCTATGCTGGGCATGATGAAGCCTTTGGAGCTGAGAACAGCAGTGTGTGGGTGCTGGTGGCCTCTGTGTTCCTCTGAAACCGACATGCAGACTCCCATGCTTCCCACCTCAAATGCTCTGAGCAGCTTGTGCTCCCAAGCAGGATTGTGCCCACGCACTACATATTTAAAAGCACAGACCAAATTTGCCATTAGCAAGGGACTAGTGAGATGTTTGCAAATAAGCAGGTATTAATGTAGTTGCAACACTGGGCCCATAGAACGGTGAATGTTTTAGCCAAATATGCTAAAAGAAGCTATATGACAGCTCTTAATATTCCTTACAGTCT
The DNA here is from genome assembly GCF_000695815.1 of Acanthisitta chloris. Lineage (NCBI taxonomy): Eukaryota > Metazoa > Chordata > Aves > Passeriformes > Acanthisittidae > Acanthisitta > Acanthisitta chloris. The sequence goes on from NW_008662827.1 coordinate 1,209, forward strand.
ACACCAACAATCAAGCCAACGTCTGATGATATGGCCTGAAATATGGGCACTGAACAAAAGAGACATTTTGAGACTGTCCTATGAACCCATACAGGTTCTATGTCTTTACATCTGGCTGCTTCCTAAGATCCCTTTTTGTATACTGTTGCCAGTGGGCCATCAACACGTCTTATAGTATTAACAGTACTTAAAAATAGGATTAAGACAGGAAACATAAGACAGTGTTTTCTTGTAGGCTTCCATGAAAAATCCCACAGTGAAAAACAAACTCTCCCCTTAGAATCCCCAAAACATCTTCAGCATCTTATGCTATTCAATATAGGTCAGGTTTTGAGCCTAAATTATTTGGCAGAACCATCTCATATCACAGCTGTGGAAAAAAATAGTTTGGGATAAAAAGGAATTAAAATCCTTCCTGCTGGCAAGATCATCAAATAAGCCAGGGGATAAATAGGCATGGAAACCTAGCAAGGCTTGCAGCAAACAATTCTCTAGAACCCAAGACTGGATTTAAAAAAAGAAATGTGAGGCTTTTTTTTTCAATTCTTTCCTTGTAAAAATAGCTGTGGGATGTAAATCGTCCCACTGAGTCAGCACAGAAAGGAGACAGCCTCCGTGGCTTAGTGGGTTGCAAACTTCAAAGCTGAATTTAGTGGTTGGAGTGTTGCTGCTGTTAATGGTGAGGAGCTTTCATCTGCGTCTGACGAGCAAACTCGCTCGCAGTGTATGAGTTCAGTGAGCACGATGCTGTGTTTCAAGGAATCTGCTGCTAAAACAGCTGAGTGACACATCAGCATCACTTCCACAAATGGCAGTGAGTGGGTACAACCCTGAACAACCTTTTCTCCCAGTCTTCTGCAACGAGGGAATCCCCAGAGCGGGGGCACAGAGGGTGCCTGAGGTCATACATGTTCTCTCATCCATACACAGGGATGCTGTTTGGGAGAAAGGCTGGGCTCTCCGCCCTGCTGCTGCACAGCAGCTTCAAGTTCTGGGCTGAAGCCTGCTCCAGCCTGAACTGCTGCAACATCCCTGGACAAAGGAGAATGCAGGTAGATTTGCATTCACAACAGCTTTATTGCACAGGCAGAAAGCATTGCTCTGAATTTCCATTACTCAACTCATGCTCATTTTGCTCCTGGAGCTTCTGCTCTACCTTAAAGGAAGCCCTAGGCTATGTGGATACATGTTTGAGCAGTCAGGGGCTGGTGGAATAAGGAGTTGGTGTGGAACAGGACAAGCCTGCAAGTCCTTATTCCAAAACTATTTGGGGAGTACAGTCACCAAGGTCACAAGGATTTTTCTACATGCAAAAACTGCAGGACTTGGTCTAAGTGTGTGATATGAGACAACATTTTAAAGTACATATGTGGGCTGGGTGTTATGTTTTTTGCCAAATCATGGCCCCAAATCAAGCAAAGATAAACAGGTCATAAGTATATTTAGGCTGGGAACCAGAAGAGCAGATTCCAGTTGGAGGAACTGCTGGTATTAAGATAAAGCACCAGAATTTGCTGTACACATTTTTTCAGCCTAAGCAGGGTGGGGATGAGGATTCAAGAGGCCTCACAGGGGACCAGGATGGTCTCTGGAAGTCTGGGAGGATGATGCATAAGTGCAAAGTGCATCCAGAACTTACTGTTCCCTCTCTCCTGAACAGGCTCTAATCCAAGGACCTTGTCCCAAATTTCTACCATAGCTTTAGCCTTTAAAATCCTCTCCTGAAATCAATATGCCCAAGGGAACCAGCACTCTTTGGAGCTTGCCCAGAACTCACCACATCCATCTAAAGACCAACCACTGTGTTTTTTGGGACTGAGTTTTCCTGAGCTCATTTTCCCCTCCTCTACAGTACGTCTCAGAAAACACCTGGAGGTGCCATTCCCTATGTGTGTTACACGTGTAAGAGATGATGAAAACCTTCCTAACCATGTTGACACATTGGACCACTCCTGCTCTCTGCTGGCACATCCATCTCCATCGCTCTCCTCCTGCATCCCAAACCCATGAGACAGGTTTGACCCAGGCTGTCAATCTCACCACTGCATTAACTGTGTGACCTGCAATGGTTTTAATCTGCTTCCAGTGGGTTCCAGTTGGAAGTCTTGGTTTCTCTTGGCTGCTGCTGGAGTGGAGTGGCTGTGTCCCCTGGATTGCCATGTGTTCACCTGCGGCGGGTGACACAATCCTCTGCTCTCACTGCAGATTTCCAGTTGCAGCAAAATGAGCTGCTAAGCCCCAGGAGACAAACGCTGCCAGCAGACCTCTGTGCTGATAACTCTGTGCCTCAGCGAATGACTCAGGCTCTCCTGTGTGACATGAAGTATTTAAAAGACATGGAGCTGATTGATTTTATCATATCTCTCAGCACTCAGGAGGGCCCTGTGCTTGAGTCATGAAAGTGTTATGTGGTGTTTACATGAGGATTTGTGAATGAATGAATCAAACCCTCTCTCCTGAAGCATATGGTGCTGCACTACACACTGTTATTAATAAGTAAATAATTTTCATGGAAGAATCTTGAAGAATGTGTTTTCTAGAGAAGTCCCACTGGAGACCAGCACATCCAGCAGCAGGTTTGGTATGGACAGGGTGTGTGGCACAGCCCTCCCTGAGCTGGGGAACTCTTGAAGCATTGGTGACAATATTCAAGGTACAGCAGAAAGCTGTGATGCCTAAGGGATGCAAGAGGATCATGCACTTTGGCTCAAAAATTCCTACAGTGCTAGAGATAAAGGAACTCCCCAAATCTCTCCCTTCCAAGGATCACTACTGCTTGCTGGACCTGCTAAACCTATTCACAACTTCACAGACTTCTTTCAAAAGTGTAAAGACTTTCCCCTGTGCTCTGCTCTGAACAGCCAAGCTGTGCCTGGCCCTGTCGCCTCCGAGCTCCCTGCACACCACAGAGCTGCACACGAGGCCACTGAGGTCTGTGCTGCCTTTTTCACACATTCAGGGCACATCTGACCCTGGAAAGGACCTACACAAAATGCCCATCCAGCTCAAATCCCCAGAGCAGGATTTAAGCAATACTTTAGTAAAGCCTGGAATGAATTTTCCCGTGGTGAACTGGGGAGTGAAGCTGTGTTTCCAAAGCTAGCACTATAAATGGGCACTGCTCACTGACCAGATCTCAGCTAAAAGCATTTCACTGAATCTCAGGTGGTGCTCAGGCTCATGAAAAGGGCATGAATTTAATCACCTTCAATTATTTGTTGCCATGAAGGCAATACCACTGCAGGAAGTTGTGAGGGGGAAGAATCTGGTATTCATATATCTAGTTTTGGTGGTTTTGATTCATGCATTGCAACCAGCTGTGTCCCCAGCACAGTTCCCTTTTGCTTGGAGCTTGTTGGACTTCCTACTTTCCTGCCCAGCTCCGTCTCCCTTACACATACAACAGAGGAACCTTTATGTGGTGGCAGGTTTTTTTCCTGAGATGGAGATTTATACTCATGGCTCAATTTAGACAAATTTATTTCTTACAGAATTTTACAAATCAAGTTTAGAGAGTAGCTGCAAATGTCAGTTTTCTGGTGAGTTTAGTGGGAGGCTGATGCACGGGGAGGACTGGGGGGTTCTGTGAGCTGAGGGTAGCGATCTGTGCTGTCAGGATGATTCAGCATGTGCTTAGGGATCAGGAAGCAAAAGAGTTGCAATGGTCTGTTACCGGAATTATTTGGCATCATGGGCAGTAAGGGAAACACTCGTTGCTATTTTGGATGGACTAAAAGTGAACAGAAGTGGTTACATCATCTCTCTCCCAGATTTCTGTGCAATTTCCAGCCCAGGCCCTGACCTGAGCAAACCCAAGCTGGGCTCTGAACCTATTCCTCTGGGAAACCAGTTTGCTGCCTATGTCACATCACTGGTGACATCAGAGCTGTAATTTGTTTAACAAACCAAACGTGAGCTGCCAGTCTCTCAGGAGGACTGTTCTGTGCATGGGACATCTTCCCTTTTGTTTTATTCCTCTGTGGGTCATAACTCATGCACTCTAAGGGTAATTTCAGTGGATTTCTGAAGATTATTGTGTAAAACCTCCTTCTCATACTGAACAGAAATGTGGCAACAAAATGGATTCACTCTGCAAAAAGCATAGATTCCTGGTTCTGGTACACAGATGCCCCTTGGAGTCATTAGCCAAACTCCAGCAGAGTAATTAAAGGCTGCTATGCTTCAGGGAAGGCAGGATCAGCCCATTGGGATGAACACTGCCCTGTGTGCTCCTGCAAACACATTACCTTGGGCAGAACTGAACCTCCATTTGGAAACCTCTGCGAAGCTCCAGGGCTCCTTGAGTCTCAGATTTCTTCCTTACAGCAGAACAGTTCAAGTCTGAGGCTGCCTGCATTTCACCAGATCAATACATACATTTATCTGTCAAGAGTGACTTGAACAAAAGACTGACAAGCATAATTACAAGAATTAATGGACCTCAGCAATTATCCTTCTTTCTGCAACATGGTGAGGAGGTAACAGCAGCCCAGGGCCTGGGTAGGAGCTGAAAAATTCCAGGGCTGGATCAAGTGCAGTTTATAAAGTTTAATTCACTCGAACAACTTGCTCAGAGGAGCACTTTGCTCAGAGCTGACAAAACTATTTTTTGTTTTTATAGTTATGGGACTGCCCTAACTATGAAATATGTGTCCCTGCCAACCCCTCAAACACACCCTGCAAGAGATATGGGTGAAATGCCTGCTGGAAAAAGGCAACATAAAAAAAAATTAAAAGCCCAATAAATAAAGGTGGATTCTGTGGTGGTCTTGTGCAATGTGAGGAAAAATATCTTTGTGGAAAAAACAGAAATTGAGGACTTCATTATTTTTGGCAGGACATCTGCACATTTTGTTTATCAAGGCATTGTCATAAGGAGGTGATTATTTTATAGTCCATAAAAGTCCCCTCTTTCCTTCAGTTCTCCCAATCCCAGGCTACCTCCCTACTGTCTGAGGGGCTTCTTTATGAGATTACATTTCAACTTCTTGTTTTGTGGGGTTTTTTTCCCTTTCTTTGTGATTGGGGTATTTTTAAAAGACGCATTTATCCCATTCACCACCGTGTTCAGTGCTGCTCTGGGTGTTGCTGCCCCCTGCAAACCAGTCCGAGAAGGGACAGACGCAGTGCTGGAGAGGGGAAGGAGTCAGTGGGGGCCCCGATCCACTTCCCACGGCCCTGATCCTTGGAGCTGGGATAAGTCAACCCTGCAATCCTGGTGGCTCCAGCACTGCCCCGGGCAGCCTGTTCCAGTGCTCGATAACCTTTTCAGTGAAGAAATTTTCCCTGATATTCAATCTAAACCGACTCTGGTGCAACTCAAGGCCATTTTCTCTTGTTCTGTCACTTGTTGCCTGGGAGAAGAGACTGACCCTCACCTGGCTATGACCTCCTTCCAGGTAGTCACAGAGAACAATAAGGTCCCCTCTGAGCCTCCTTTTCTCCAGGATGAACAGCCCCAACTCCCTCAGCAGATCTGTGCTCCAGACCCTTCCCCAGCATCCAACAACCTCTGCCAAACTGTGAACAAGGAAAGAAGATGACAGACATCTCAACAACGTTTCAGCCTGGAAAGTTTAGCTGCTTTGAAACATCCTGGCAGCAACCGCCCCACGGGACTCCCTCGCTCCATCCCTGCTGCCGGAGCAGCAGGACTGAACACCAGTCACCTTTCCGTGGCTCCGCAGGCATCAGGCACAGACCCTGCGGTGTTTGCCCGGGGATGAACCTCATCCTTCGCGCTCCGGGAGCGGCACCG
>NW_008662828.1:0-307 GCF_000695815.1 Acanthisitta chloris
AACACACACAGCTCGGCAGGGGGACGGGCACTGCCCCTCGCCTACCTCGGGCAGGTGGGAGCCCACGGAAGGTGCTGGCACAGTCCTGCCCGGTGTGGGCAGACAGGCCCAGCACGTTGGCACTGCGGGGACACTGGGACCTTGCTGGGGGCCTCAGAGCGCAGCTCGCAATGGTGCCAGATGGCCGAGGGGTCCCTCCCAGACTAGCTGCCCTCTGCCCCCCAGGTCCGTGGGCTCGCTGACCGCTATGGGCTGCGGGTGCACATGGATGGGGCACGGTTGATGAACGCAGCGGTGGCCCAGGGGG
>NW_008662828.1:434-713 GCF_000695815.1 Acanthisitta chloris
ACTCCATGTCCCTCTGCTTCTCCAAGGTGTGCTCATGTGGGGAGTGGTCCCCTAGGGGCCAGCACAAGCTGGAGCCTGGCCCTTGTTCACAGGCATTGAGTTAAAAACACACCTGGGAGGCTGGACATGTCCCCAGGAGGGGCAGCTGCCCCTGGGGCAGTTGGGGTCACACTCCTTTGGTGGCTCTGCAGGGTCTGGGTGCCCCAGCCGGCGCGGTGCTGGCAGGGCACAGGGAGTTCATCAGCGAGGCCTGGCGCGTGCGGAAGCTGCTGGGTGGGG
>NW_008662828.1:756-2561 GCF_000695815.1 Acanthisitta chloris
CAGAGGTGACACTGCACAGGGACCATGACAACGCCCGGCGCTTTGCAGAAGGTACCTCAGGGCCCTTTGGTGCACCAGGAGGTAATGGCACGCTCAGCACTGCCTGGCACTGCCACGGTAATGGTAGCTTGGGCAGCATCCCCAGGTGACCATGCTGGGTCTCCGGCCAGGTGAGGATGCTGCTGGGATCTTCACCTGACTGAAGTGCTGCGATGATGCCGTGACTATGCCTACAGTGACCCTGGTGCCACACAGGGTGGGCAGAGGGTTGCCCTTCAGCCATCACCTGAAGCAGGGCTGGGGCAGGTAGCCTCTTCCAGTCAGCCAGACACTGGGCTCACACCCACCACCCCGTCCTCCTACAGGCATCCATGCGCTGGATGTGCCCCTTTGCTCCGTCAACCTGGCAGCAGTGGAGACCAACATTGTGATGGTAAGTGTCCAGGAGCCCTGGCCATCCCCTGCCGAGCTCTGTGACCGCCTGCGTGCCGTCAGCGAGGAGGAGGTGGCTGAGACTGGGCAGGCTGTCAGTGTCCTGCTGCTCCCCTGGTCAGCACACACTGTGCGTGCTGTCTGGCACCGCGATGTCTCGGCCCGTGACACTGAGCTTGCAAGGAGCAAGCTGGAGTTTGTGGCCAGGAAGTGCCAGGAGGAGTTGGCTCTGGGGCTGCTCCCGACTTCTCCGGGTACCAGGGGAGCCTGAGCATCCTCCCAGCCCTGTGGCTGTGGCTGGTAGGCTGGCAGGCCAGGCTGCCTGCCCCAGCCCCATCCTGGCAGCCTGCAGCAGAGGCTGGGTCCAGCCCCTGTGTGCTCCAGGTGTGTTCCCTGCTGGTTGGAACATGACATCTGCCCCACAGGCATCCTGGCAAACCAGTATGAGCCCGGTTCTGGGGAGACTCCAACCCTTAGGGTGGTCAGTGCACAAAATAAAGGTGTTCTGGTGGTACTGCAGCTGTGCAGGTTGTTTTCTGGCTCTGCAGCAGGGACATCATCCTGGCAGAGGTCCCCATGGAGGGATAAAAATGCTCCATGTGGACTTGGGATCCTCTTGGCCACAAGACCAGGATCTTGACACAGCAGCACCAAGGTTTGTGTCTGGCCAGGACTGTCCGAGGAGCACAAGGCCAGATGGCTCCATCACCCCCATTCCCAGAGACCTGTATCACCCCAGTCTCACAGCTGCAGTTGTGCTCCTGGAGCTTTTCTGTCACATTCTGGTTTGGCAAGTCCAGGCAGCAATAATTCCTCTTTTATTTTCTATTGGCAATATACAGTTTAAAGGACAGCAAGAGAAAAACTTCATCACCTGGTCACCCAGACAGAGCCCTGCAGCCCTGTGCTCTCCAGTGGGCAGGAACACCTCAGGGAAGGGGCACCAGCCTAGGCTGGGTTGAGCAGAGGGGGTACCAGGCGGTCTGAGGCAGTGACTGCCCTGTGCTGGAGCAAGGAGGCAGCAGGCAGGGGAACACCAGCTGCCTGTTGCCACCACGCAGTGCTGTGGTCCCTGTGTGTTTGGTCCTGACATGCCATCATGTTCTTGAAATCATGTTCAGAATCACCTGGGATGAGGAACTGAGCCCCGTGAGCAGTGCCTGGCCCTGCTCCTCCCTGCTGGGAGGTGACAGCCAGCCCTGCTCACCCAATCCACCTCAGCAAGGCCCTCCTGCCTACCTGAGTGAGGATATAGCTGTCCTCCGACAGCTTCTCAATGACATCAAAGTGATCCACACCGGCCAGGTCCAGCAGGGACACAGACCAGCCACCTGCACGCAGGGCCTGCAGGGAGAGCAACACTGGCAGGAGGG
>NW_008662828.1:2827-3869 GCF_000695815.1 Acanthisitta chloris
CCGCCGGGGTGGCGTCCTGCGCCACAGCCACGAGCACCTCCCAGGCTGCTGGTGCTGCCGGGGCGATGTGCTGCATGGGGCTGTTCCTCTGGGCCACCTCCCTGCAGGAGCCACCACAGTGGCAGCTCTGAGACCACCTGTGCCCTTGGCTGGGCACACCGGCTGGGGCGGACATAGGGGCAGAGTGGTCACAGAGCCCCTGCCATTCCCCTGCCTGTGTCCTGTCCCCGTGGCTGTCCCCACAGTGTGCAGGCTCACCGGCTCATGTTCAATGCATCATTCACGTAGGTGTGCAGAATGGGCTCCAGGTCATACACACCACTCACCAACACTGCTCCTAGAGGCAGAGGCACTGGCAGGTGAGGGGCTGGCAGCTGGGGGAATCCTACAGCCCTGACAACTTCATCATCAGTCGGCTGGGGCAGCTCATCCCCTCAGCTCTGCAGCCCCACAGCCTTGTCCCAGGTGCAGCACCAGTTCTCATCCAGCTTCTGTGCTGGGACATTGCAACACTACCTTTGATATTTGGCACCACTCGGAATTCCGTCCAGTCCATGGACAGCACCATGGCTGCCAGGTGTGCCCCTGCTGAGTGTCCGCACAGGTAAATGTCTCTGGAAGGAGGGAGCCATGAGCCAGTGCAGGGAGCAACTGGCAGGGACACCTGGGTACACCTAAAGACACCCAGGGACACTCTGCTCCATGTGGAGGAGGCAGCACAGCCTGAATGTGGCAGCTTTCCCAGTCCACTGGCTGCTGCCTTGTGCAGGCAACTCCCCAGTGCTCAGACTGAGGCGCCAAAGCCTTTGTCCCAGTGCAGGGCTGGTTTGTCCTCCCACTCACCCCCACACACAGGTCCCTGGGGGCTGCCCACCTGATTCCAGGGTACTGCTCCACCAGGAAGGCGAGGCTGCGCCGCACCTGCAGCACCATGGTGTCCATGTGGCCTGGACAGAGGGCAGAGGGCAGGGTTGGAGGGCACTGGGCCAGGCAGGCAGCGCAGCCTCTGCAGGACAGCACCTACCTTTGGGGGCTATGTCGT
>NW_008662829.1:0-1321 GCF_000695815.1 Acanthisitta chloris
CCCGAACACCCCTGGCACTGAACACCACCGAGTGTGCCGGCACCAGCTGCCCCAGGGTGTCACCATGGGGTCCCTGAGCACCCCCAAACACACCTCAGTGTCCCCATCCCTACTTGTGGGTGTCCCCGTCCTACTGAAGGGCATCCCTATCCCTCCTGGACGTCCTTGTCCCCTCTTGGGTGATGCCATCCCCTCCTGGGTGACCCCCATCCCAAACCATGCCCATGGCTACCCCCATCCCCATCCCTGTGCCCAGTCCATGCCCTCACCCATCCCTGTCTTGGTTCCCATCCTGGTCCCTGTTACCATGACTATGTCACACCTGTCCCCACCCCAATCCATGCCCACAGTCACCCCCATCCCTGTCCCCAGTCCAAGCCCATGCCCACGCCTGTCCCCTCCGTCGCTGCTGTCACCTCGCTGACGTTGTGGGTGAGGACTGTGGCCCCCTGGAAGTGAGGTCGGTTGTCATTCTCGTTGAGGACTTGGACAATGATGCGGAACTCGACCTGCCAGGGGGCACAGGGATGACACAGGGTGGGACTGGGACCCCCCAGAGCCCCCCAGGTCCCCCAGCGCATGGCCGTACCGGGGAGGAGCCATCCTCGGTGCAGGTCAGGGCCACCATCAGCACTGGGGACTCCAGCTCCTGGGGGGACAAGGGACGGGGTGTTGGGACACAGGGGGCATGGGGGCTGCCCCATGGGGATACCTCAGGGTCCCCACACCGGTGGGGCCCAGCTGGGTGAGGGTGGAGCAGGATAGTCTGGGATGGAAGGGGCTGCAGGACAGAGGGAGGATGGATGGATGGACATGGGATGGATGGATGGATGGATGGATGGATGGATGGATGGATGGACACGGGATGGATGGAGGGTGGACAGATAGATACAGGATGGACTTGGAATGCATGGAGGATGGATGATGGATACAAGATGAGCAGAAGAAGGATGCATGGAGGATGGATAGAGCATGGATAGGTGATGGAGTTGGGTAAACCTAAGGTGGATGGAGGATGGAGGGATGGAGACAGGATGTACATAAGATGGATGGAGGATGGACATGGGATGAGTACAGGTAGATCCAGGATGGACAGGTAGACACAGGATGGATGCAGGATGGAGGGATAGACATGGGATGGATGTGAGATGGAGGGATGGATGCAGGGTGGACAAAGGTGGGTGTGGGATGGAGGAAGGGACACAGGATGGACAGGTGGCTGCAGGATGGACACAGGATGGACTCAGGATGGATATAGGTGGATGTGGGATGGAAGGATGGACACAGGGTGTCTGCAGGATGGACACAGGGTGGCTGCAGG
>NW_008662830.1:0-3427 GCF_000695815.1 Acanthisitta chloris
GGGGGCTGGGGAGGGGGAAGAAAAACTGTGATTAAAGCCTTGACCAACCCTTGAGATCACAGACTGAGTTCTGCTGCTGACTCCATGAAGGAACTTGGGCAAGTTAATCCCTCTACACCTTAGTTTGCCACCTGCAAGATGAAAAACAACACTTTCTTTTCATATCCTGTCATTCCTGTTTGTATTGTTCCCCAAATTAAAAGCATTTGTCAAAACACTTATCTTCAGCATTAACACTGGAAATTGCATTCACAGCCACCACACACCTCGTTTGCATGACTGAGTGTTCACACACAAACCCTTAGTATTCTTTGCTGTCCAGACATCCTAATTTAAAACCAGTCAGAAGGGAGTTTCAGTCAATACAGGAATATTAGAATGCCAAAGCACAGTTTATTTCTAATATTGTGTATAAAAACAGCTTTAGGGTTACGAGTTAAGCTCAAAAACCCTCAAATTCTCCTCAGTATCTCCTAAAAATCCCACTGTAATCACAGCATTGGTCTCACTGCATTGATAACATATTATCAGCGCAGGTATAATTAAAGCCTAATCCCAGGAGGACATGTATGCAGAATCCAATCTCTGCTCCGCTAAAATCAGTAGAAACTGAAATCAACTTCAGGGATTTGAGCAGAAGTGTCAAAGCTGCATGAAGTTATCAACAGGAGGAACAAAGGCATCTTGTTTTTTCCAGTAAGATTCTTAAGCTGACAGCATCCCATCCTGAATTTTATCAAGAACTTAGATGAAAAATATTTGCCACAGATCCCAACACTAAGGTGTCATTCCGCAATATCCCTAAGAGCTCTGCACAGGAACCACTGCAAGGCACAATTTGCTTTCTTAGATTTAAATGTGCTGCTGTTTCATGCAAATAGATGCATTTTCCAACATATAAACCCAAACATCTGCTAAGATCCCTTGGTGAAAGGGACAGCACAGCTTACTCCCTCCTCATCCTTCAGTGTCATTAATTCTTCCAATTCCCCACCCAAAGACCCAAATTTCACCACTGCCCCACTGACACACAAGAGCAGTCCCGAAAGTTAATGACAGAACAATTCTTGACAGTCATGCTGATTAAAAATTCACTTTATTAAAAATTAAATTAGTCTCAAAAGTGAATGTCAGAACCCCACTGTTTTCTCAGCTCCAGAGAGTGATGAAAAAACATACCAAACACTCCCATGAACTTACAGATTATCACTATAAACGCTTCATAATAATTTGATTTTCAAAATAGCCATGAACTTTTAAAAGCCTTTTGAAAGAGACCAGTAAGACTCACGCTGAAACTGCCTTAAAACCAAGCTTTCTGCAGCTGAAACAGGTTACTAATTCCGTGGAACTCTCAGAATCACAATGCTAGGGAGCTGCATGTTGTCTAGAAAGGTCAACAAATCGAAAGCAATTGCTGGAGACCTCTCAGTAAAGCAGTTCTAGAGATAAGCAAGGCCTCATCCACACAGGATTTCCTTCCAGCTTTCCTTACCACTCTAAAAATCCTGCAGTTTCACCTATGGCAGCATTCCTGTAGCACAGCTGGCAGCCTGCATACCACAATGTCGTCTAGACCTGCTCCCGAACAGTTGGATGACACAGGAGGAAAAATGCTGATGCCTGTTCTGATGCTTGCACTGGTGCTAAGGGAACGAGGGGAGGAAGAACAGACAGAGCAGAGTAAAACACAAGTTCCTTGTTCCTAGGCTCATGCCCAGGCTCGTCAGGGAATTCTGTCAGCCACACACAAAAAGTTGTGGCTGTCGTGGGGCTAAAGAATAATCTTCACAAAAGGCACAAGAGCATACCCAAATCCCAGTTTTCAGGCACAGAATCCAGCCCTGCCCTCTCCGAGCCCTGTGCTCTCAGGACATACCGATAACAAATGCATCCCAGCACAGATAACATTTTCCATCCCTTCTTTCTCCCCTATCTGCACCTCAGAGATCTTTTCTTAGCAAATTGGAAGAGAAATGGCAAAAAGGGAGATGCAAAACACAGAAATAAATTAAGTTTGCTCTCTGCTGTTGACGGATTTGGTCTTAGCCTGACGGGAGGAAAAAAAATGTTAAGAGTGATAAATCCATATATACCTACTCCAAACTACACCCCACATCCCAAGGGACATGGTATAATGGTAAATAAATATAGATGCAGCTCCTCCTAATGAGGCAGGGTACAGCAAGGCCAAAGAAAATGCAATCATCTCGGGGAAAAAAAAACTGCACAGGACTCCTCCTCTCCCATCCGTGGAGGAAATCAAATGCCAGCTGCACCATCCCAGGAAGGAAGCAGAGCCTGTACCTGATGAGCCCTGCAGAAATGAGCTAGTCATATCACGGGACACAGGCAGGCACTCCAGGCTCTCACCAGCCCACAAATCGGCTGCAGAGCACAATTCCTCGCTCCGGTATTTTATATGGCATCATTCATGCAAATTGTAGGGGTTTGGGGTTTTTTTCCACCAGTTTGCTTTTTTCCCCTCCTCCATCCCCACTGGTTTGAAGCAGGGGCACGTAGGTAGTGTCTATCAGATTCGTGTGCCCTGGCCATCAGTTTAACACTTTCCTCCCTTCCGACAAAGTTTAAATCTTCCCAGTTTTTGTTCGTAAACGTTTCGTACTTAAAAGCCTCAGAGAACACTCCCAGTGTTACTTGAGCAGAACAAACGGAGACAAACCCGACTCCACAAACACGCTTAAACATTCATTTCCTCTTCCTTCCCCACCCCCAAAAAAGAGCGTCCCTAACACGAAGGAACTAGGGGAAAAAACCCACCACATCCAACCAAGGCTCTTCCAGACCTATCGCAAAGAACAAAATGCTTCCGAAGAAGTGCTCTGCAAACATACCAAGAGACACTCTAACAACTGGGAAAAAAAAAAGAACCCATCAGACAAAACTGAGGTTGAAGAACTCGGCTGGGTCTAGCTCGGGTGTGTATGCTGCACCCAAATACACTCGCCTCATGTTTTGTTTTAACCCCGGAGCAGAGGAAAACACTCCCCTGCCGCTTCCCCCCTGACCGCTCCTGCGGTCAAACGCACTGTTCTGCCCAAAAAAAGATCCCAAGCACGGACACAAGAGCATTTACCTCCCGCTCCCCACCTCTTCCCCAAAAGTACCACATAAACAAGCGTCTGACACCCCACCCAAGCTCTCCTCGCACATTTTGGGAATGAATTCCCTCCGGGTCCTCCTCCTCCCCCACCCGTTCCCGTGTTAAACTCTCCAGCAACCAGACACCCTTCGGGTTCATGCCTTTGCCCTCCCCGAAAACCCTCCAACAGCCCTGGGAGCTGCGAGAGAGCTGGCCGCGCTGGGAGCCCGCGGGGTCTAGGGCACCCCTGACCCTCCTTCACGCACCTCTGTAGGCATAAAGCTCCCGAAAAGGAGCCCCCGGAGCCCTCGCACACCCACGGCG
>NW_008662831.1:0-5197 GCF_000695815.1 Acanthisitta chloris
CATAATACCCTGCTGGGATGTCCTTCAGCCTATGTAACGCGTGAAATCTGCCCCAGCGTCTGTCTGGACAGATTCCTCCCACCCCGAAGGGCAAGAATGTGACACCCACGAAAGAAGGATGGAGAAGGAAGTCCTCCTACGTGGAAATCAAGTAGTGTAGGAATATACATCTTGAAACTCTTTTGCTACCTCTAACTGCCCCACCTGAACAGTCATTTTGATGGCAAGAAATAATTCCCGGAAAAAGCATCCCCCAGGACCCAAAATGCCATCCAGTCCAAATAAATGGGAAATACCCTATCCAAGAATGCCAAAGAAACAGTTCAGTACAAATCTGTAGGTTTTCAGTCTATAGGAGACAGTAGAGTTCTAATTGCTGTTATCTCACATTATGAGACATAACTTTCATTTCACATCAGTGTTGAATAACATCTAAGTGTATGAAGGTTTTGTAAAGTTTAGTTTGAATAGTTTGAAATCTTCACCCCAAATCATACATTCCTGGAGCTGGTGCTATTTGTAATGGACCATGACATGAACTTATAACCAGGTGCAAAGGCCTGGATAAAAAAAGTCATCTTCCTGAAACTATTATGGCCCTCATTCGCTGTATTTCCACTGAGAATAAATTCTAGAATCTAAGTCCACTAGCCAAAGAGTTCTGCATGCAATAGTGGGCTGAATATACCGTTCCTTTGGGGAAACAACTCCTGGAGGAACAAATTGCCAGGAAGACATGAGAGATTGCCTGTGGTAAAGCAAGTCTCAACGGTAATTCATACCTACTATCATGCACATATACTCATCAAATTTTAATTTTGTCTAAGTCATGTCAGTGGCATCCTTAGCTGAAAGGAGCCTGTTCCACTTCTCGATGTAAAAAGTATGTATAACAGACCCTCTGTTATTATACATAAACCATTGTGCAGATGCTGAACATGTTATATTAAAGGAGATATCCTTGTAAAATAAACTGTATGATTTTTCATTCAGTTCTGAAAGCATTCTGCTCTTCCAGTCCACATCACCTTCACCTTTCGGGCTGGATTCCAGCCAGCTGGCTCTCACCGAATTCCTTGTTGCTTCCAGGCACTAGATAAATCTGGCATCAGAGTCAAAAAGAGGAGGAAACGTACAACCATGTGTCATCAGATTGCCAAAGATAGTACAGTCCTTATCTATCTATGAATGTTGAATGGAAGAATTAACTGGACTGATGCCTTTGGGAAACTACATTCTATCCTGGGAAAGTGAAGAAAGAGAGAAATCACTCAATCACTTCTAAGAATGATTAAGAAGAACCAGACCAATTGAAAGCAATCTCTCCTCCCCTCCAGGTTACACAGTTGATTCAAAAATGTTTCATGCCATGCCTCAACCATAAGCACTAACAATATTCAGGCTGTAGTTTTGGTTGCAAGACATCACTGCAGTTCTTTGTGCATTGTTTCATTCCCCTGAATTTCTTTCCAATGGACATTTACCTCTGAACTTTCTGGATGTACAGTGCCAGCTTCGTTTCAATGCACCTGTGATTTTGCTTCCACAGATTACAAATACCTGCTCTCAGCATGATTGTAGAATTTCAAGAGCTTTCTTTTCTCCTTGGTATTTGCCTTGTTCCCACTAAATCCTGTATCATTAAGTGGGTAACTATAAACAAACAAATCCAGGGACAGGAACAGTAATCTCATATATTATCTAGCTATTTGCTTTGAAAAGAGAGAGCAGATTCAGAGCAGAATACATCTTGTGACTCACTGAAAAATTGGTTCAACTTGACCTTTCTATGCTTCTACCTTCCTTTTCCCCCATCACTTCCAACTGTCCTTCCTCACATTTTCCTGCAATTAAAATCAAACATTATTACAAATTACTATCACATAGCATGATCATTTACAAACTGATTTTTAAGGAGCATTCAACTGTAGTTCCTTCATCTGTAAATTCTGACCTTCATGTTCATGTGTCTTCAGGTATTGGCCCTTCATGTTCATCTCAGTTCGCATTCTGAACTCATTACCACACTCTGAAAAAACAGATTCCCATATCTGTTTTACAATCTTATGCTGAAATTCTTCTTCACTATATAACCTGCAAATGAAAATTCACTGCAATTGTATATCAAAGGGACAAGATACTTTCTTTTGGTGGCTTCTCTAAGTCATCTAAATGCACTGACACCACCAGAGTTATTAATATAAATTTTCTGATACACTTCTTTAAATCTGTTCCTTTCCACTTCTGTTAGACATGAGGGGTTCCCAAGGAAACAGTGGTATTGTAACCTGGTTTTATATATCACCGCAAAATGTCTTTTCACTAAGGGTCTCATTATACTTATTCCCATTTCCTTCCTCATAGCAACTACAAGAGTAAATGAGTTGGTAGATTCATTGTTCAAGCATGTTAAGCGTAATTCTTTCCTGAAAAGGAAATGCTAACATCTGCTTTATAATGTTTTGTATAAGGAAGAAATCTAGTGTAACTAATTATTTATGTTATTTTTGTCCCAACTTGAAACATTCACTTGGAAAACGTCTTTATATAGCTAACATGAAAGAAACTTTAACATTTTCTGTTATGGATCAGTGAATAGAGAAAATGAAACACATATTCATGGTTGAAAATGTCCAGTACTCACACTCGCAGTGGATGAACATCAGGAAACATATCCTGTAGGACAATTCCTGGAAGCAATTTGCAAGGGACTCCTCAAATTCCCACTGAGGAAGGACAAAACTACACTGCTGCAATTTGTGATTCCCAGGTCCTGTACTAAGTGCTATCAAACCATCATGGACTGGTTTTCTGGTGCAGTCTTGGATCTTTCCCAGCTTTTCCCTGTCTAAATTGGGAAGCTAATCATATTGTATAATGTCACCTACATTGTAATTTGTTTTCTTTCAGGAGGATTTTGTTTACTCTATATGCAAATTTTTACTGCTCCAAACAGATTTCTTTTAGTTGGATACTTCCCCACAAGTGATTTATAGAGTGCTAGATATTTATGGATAGAAGTTACTTTTCTTTATTTGTCACTCTCATTTCCCATGAAAGAGGGTTATCTGTAGTATATAAGGTACCCCATGAGCTATACCTCTGACCGTATATGACCATACCCCTATGTCAACTGTACTCAATTAAATAGCCCCTCCCAATTTCACTGGTGTAA
This sequence comes from Acanthisitta chloris, assembly GCF_000695815.1. Lineage (NCBI taxonomy): Eukaryota > Metazoa > Chordata > Aves > Passeriformes > Acanthisittidae > Acanthisitta > Acanthisitta chloris. The sequence goes on from NW_008662831.1 coordinate 3,176, forward strand.
ATGATCTATCTGCAGTAGGTGGAAAAATATTGGTCTTTCAGGTAGAGTCCCCCATTTTCCTCCTCTCCATGCATATGACCAATACCTTCACAGATTCAGAGGAAGGGGGAGGTTCTAAGTTGTGCTGAAGAGTGTACCTTAATTCTTAGCCACTTCCAAACCCTTTCTCTGCACAGGAAGTACCATTAGCAAAAACGTTTTAGGTTAGAGGACTGGGGGCTCATCATGGACATCATGGTAGCTGATGGGAACATGGAGTGTGTTCAACCTTATTCCTAAAGCAGTTTGAGTGGTGAGAGATTGATTTGTCTTCTCTCAGAGGACTAAAAAGCTGGTATCCAGGTGGTATTTTGAAACGCGATATAAATGTTGGCTGAAAACTGAAGAAAGGTTCAGATCAGTTAGGTTGTTTTGTGGTTTAAGGCTGAGAGAGTTGGAGTTGTTCAGCCTGGAGAAGAGAAGGTTCAGGGGGACCTTACTGTGGCCTTTCAGTACCTAATGGGGGTCACTAAGAAAGATGTGGACAGATGTTTTAGTAGGACCTGTTGCAACAGGACAAGGGGTAATGGTTTTAAACTAGAGGATGGTCACCTAGATATAAGGAAGAGGTTTTTTTCATCATAAGGGTCACAAAACATTAGAACAGGTAGATCAGGAGGTGGTGGCTGCCTCATCGTGGGAAACATTCTGGCCAGGTTGAAAGGGGCTCTCAGCAATCTGATCTAGTTGAAGATGTCCCTGCTCACTGCAGGGGAGGTGGACTAGACAAACTTTAAATGTCCCTTCTGACCCAAATTATTCTATGATTCTATGAATTGGATAGTTGATAAACATGATTTCTAGAGCTTGGGATGTTCTGTCCAGACTAATTATACACAGTATAGGGTTCATAAGGTTGCAGATATGATCCATGCTAAAAACTTTATTGTGTCTCATTTCTGCAATTCTGTTTACGTGTTCAGTTTGAAATATGCTGACTGAAATAAGTGTGACATATAACATGCTAAATTAAAGGAGCAGGTTAAAGTCTTCACCAGACCTTAAACTTACTCAGTATTTTCTGTCTGAATTCAACAATTCAGTTTTGATTGTTGTTCAGTTATTCAGTTGAAACTCAAAGGAGGAAATTTTGAAAGAAGCTAAAAATTCCTGTGTAATGAGAGTTCTTTGGTTATATGTTTCTGTTTGATTCCTGACCTCTACCACCAATGTTTCTAAGTTACTGAGCAGTAAGTTAATTGTTACACTCTAACAGGCCCTCATAGTACTAAGTCAAGGATTTTGTTTTCAACAGTGTAGCAACTGTCCAGCTGAAAGAATCCGAGACCCAAGAATCTTGCCAAAACTATACAAAGGTCTATTTCTCTTGATCATTCATGGGCCATTCACTGGTATTTAATACCTTCATTGGTATTAAAAATTGTCCCCAACTTGGGCACTTTGGTTTCTTTTCAGTCATTCAGAGTCGACAGATACTATACAGGTTTCAAAATAATGAGTGTATAGACACTATTCAACACATAAAGCACAGGTTCACATTAGCACAGTAGGTGCTTGGAACATTATCACATGTTCCTGTAATTTATGGATGCACCATTGTCTTCCCTCTTGGCTGCCTTCTAGTCCCTCTTCACCAACCCCTCCTACATTTCCGAAAATCAAGCTGCTTCAGAAGAAACAGCAGTATTCTTCAGTCCCTTGTGATTTTTTTCTTTCATTCAGTCATAAGATTGTCCTTCAGAGTTGGTACAGAGTATTCTGTACCAGATCTCAGGAATAGATTCATTTCTATTGCAGTGACATTTTGAAAGTCACAAATCTCCTGATTTTATACAATATAGAAATGATTGTTTGCCTTTTTTCTTTTTTTTTTTCAAATGTATATTTTTTGTGGACTGTACTATGTCATTCTATCTCTCAATTTATTATTCATTATTAAAAGTAGCAATAACATCCAGAATAAAAAGGATTAACTATTATATCTAAATATATAAATGATATTACTATCATATATTATACTAT
>NW_008662832.1:0-1440 GCF_000695815.1 Acanthisitta chloris
TGCCCAGGGCAGGGGTTGGGGCTGGATGAGCTCTAAGCTCCAAGCCCTGAGCACTCTGAATCTCTGATCCCGTGAGACAGCTCTGCCTGCATCCCCAGCACATTTGGCAGAGTGTTTGCTGGAGAAGAGGCTGAGCTGCTTGTGGCACCTCAGTGGCTCAGCAGAGCAGCAGATTGTCTCTGTTTGGGAAGTGGGAAAGTCACTCCCAACACTTCCCGAGACATTTGCAAATCGCTTGTGCTCCACTTGACAAACTGAGCTCTGAAGGGTTTTTGGCTGGGCTGTGACTGAGTTGCACAGGGTGTGAATGCCAGAGAGGGAGATGGAGTCGAATTATTCCAGCAGCTGAGTGACTGGGCCAAAAAAACAGAGAAAAAAATAGATTTTGAGAGCTGCATTTGCTATCTCCTGCACAAATTTAGCACTTTCAGAGCAAGCTTTGTTGGTTGGTGCTCAGGGCCCAGTTCTGTCCCTGGTCCTTTTTTTTTTTCTTCTTGGTTACTGCTCCGTGACTGATGAGGATCTCAGTAAAACACAAATTGATTTGCTTGGCTTTCATGGTCACCTCTGGACTGTAATTACTCAGGCAGGAAAAATTAATTAGTCCAGTGTGGGCCGAGTGCTGCTCTCCAAGCGCTGCTGAGGCTTAATTGGAGAGCTCCAGAGAAAGGTGCTGATTCACACCATGGCACGATGGGGTGGGGATTGTTCCAGGGCCAGAGGGTGAAGGGGGCTGAAGGTCAAGAAGAGATATGTTGTCTGTACCAGCGTTAGCAGCTGTACTTGCCTTCGTCTCCTCAGCTGTGCTAACGAGCTGGGAGAGCCTATTTGCCTCGTTCAAACAGCAGCTGAGAGAAAAGGCACTGTGCAGTTGGTGGTGTGAGGATCTGCACTGATCTGTTTGGAGAATGCAAAGCTCACTAGGTGAAAAAACCAAAACAACTCAGAGGGAGTTGATCTCTGAGGGACAGCAGTGACTGGTCTCGTATTGCAGCTCTGACAGCTCAGAGAGTCACAGCATGGGCTGGGCTGGAAGGACCTTAAATCCCACCCAGTGCCACCCCCTGACACGGGCAGGGACACCTTCCCCTAGCCCAGGCTGCTCCACCCCCCCCCAGCCTGGCCTGGAACACTCCCAGGGATGGAGCAGCCTCAGATGCTCTGGGCAACCTGTGCCAATTCCTCAGCACCTCACAGGGAACAATTCCTTCCCAATATCCCATCTAAATCTGCCTTCATCCAGCTTAAACCCTTTTGCCCTTGAATGGCTTTTGGGTCTCACACTGCTGTGTTTGGGACTGTGCAGGTATGAGCTGCTGGGACAGATTTCTAATGGTTAGTGAGGAACTCATGGCACTGTGAATGGTTTTCAGAGAACCATAGAATTATGGAATGTTAAGGGGTTAGAATGGAGCTTAGAGCTCATCCAGCCCCAACCCC
>NW_008662832.1:1720-2862 GCF_000695815.1 Acanthisitta chloris
CCCTTCAGCTCCTGGCAGGTTGCTCTGAGGTCTCCACACAACCTTTTCTTCTCCAGGCTGAGCAGCCCCAACTCTCAGCCTGTCCTTGTAGGGAAGCTGCTCCAGTGCTCTGATCATCTTACTGATATTCCATGTGAATGCCAAACCCTTAGTAACCTCCTCCTTCCATCCAGCAATGCCTGTAATGTCTAGGGGACATGAGACATTACCCACTGCAGCACCACAGGCAGGTGGGAGCAGAGGATGAGCTCTGGAGCTGCCCAGGAAAACAGCATTTCTTTCTTTCCTCAGTAAAACTGAGCTGCTGAGGCAATAAATTTCGGTGTGAACAGCAGCAGCAAAGGTGATGGAGGTGTCTGCAGCTCTAATGAGCAACATGCCAGGCTCTGTGCCAGCAGCATGAGCCAGGCAGGACTGCACCACATCCTTGCTGAGATTGAGTGTATCAAGTCTCAGAGCCTTAAAAAAAAAAACCAAATGAAAATATTTTGAGCTCAGTAAAGGAGTTTTTGCTAGAAGACTTCATGTAATTAGCAAATCTGTGAGCAGAGCTGATCTGCTGTGAGAAAATCCCATTTGGCTGTCGCTGTGCCGATGTTTCTGTTGGGTAGGAACGCTGGGAAGGGAAGCAAATCCACAGCCAAGTGCAGTAATCACTGAAAACTGTCTGCAAAATAGACTTTGCTGAATTTCATTGCCTCATCTTTTGCCCAGGCAATCTCCCACACCACTTTTCCAGTGAGGGCTGAGGAATATTTCACTGGGTGATCCTCACCAGCCTTCAGCATCGCTTTTCCTGCACAGCTAAAGGGAACCTTGGTGCCTGCAGGTTCCTCCAAAGGGTAATGGAACGGGGGGAACAGAGAGATGCTAAAATGAAAATCAAGCAGCAAAAGAATCATTTATACAGAGAAATACAAAGAGGCAAATCTCAGCCCAGAAACCAACCCAGGCCTGGCTTGCTCTCTCCTGCCGCTGCTCCTTTCAGGGTGACAGGAGCTCTTGTGAGACCCACCTGGAGTGCTGCACACATCTCTGGTGTCCCCAACAGCAGAAGGACATGGAACTGTTGGAGCAAGGCCAGAGGAGGCCACAAAGCTGATCAAGAGCTCTGAAGCATCTTCCCTACAAGGACAGGCTGA
>NW_008662833.1:0-238 GCF_000695815.1 Acanthisitta chloris
GCCCCGCTGCATCCTTTCACCTTGGGCTTCGTGCATGCCCCAGTGCTCCTGCCGTGCCCCCGGTGCGCCCGCAAGGAAGCTCCTGAGCCATTAAATGCCGGGTACACGGTGTTCCCAAATGACCGTGTACAGTGGAAACACAATCCGCGGAGTGGGACTGTTTCCTTTTTTTTTTTTTCCTAATTTTCTCTGTTACTGCACTTGTCCCGCCCTTGGTCATCTCTCGACCTTTTCTAGA
>NW_008662833.1:372-629 GCF_000695815.1 Acanthisitta chloris
GAAGGGACATTTGGACATTGTTTGTTTTCTTGAGAGCCGGGCAGGAAATTTTGTTCTTCTGAGTCACTGCGGCTCCTTCAAGGAAACGTCAGCATCCCTTATCGCCGCTCACTCGGGGCGAGGGGACCGGGAGCGGACGTAGGCTGTGGAGTTCGGGGGGTACAACCGCACTTTAGGAAGAGGTGCTCGTCCAGTACAGAGCCAGATTTCAATTTTATATAATCGCATAATGAGTAGGGCCGGGGTAGAAAAATAAA
>NW_008662834.1:0-2276 GCF_000695815.1 Acanthisitta chloris
ATCCTGGCTAAAACCAGGACAAATGGCCATTTTACCAGTTGCATTCCTTGATTAAATATTTTCTGTTGAGTGATTCAGTCAGGAAAATTGCTATAATTAGAACTGCAGTTATCAGTCATTCAAATTTTACCGAATGTACTTTCTCTAAAGGATCAAAAGTATTGATAGTGTGATTTTTGAATTCTCAAAATGAGTGTTCTCATTCTGTCTTCACATCTAAGACTAGAATATGGGGAACTGCAAAATAGAAATGGGTATGGATTTAGAATTTAAACATACTTTCACAGTTCAGAAAGATGCTTAGAAGAGAGTAATGAAATAATTAAAGCCACAAACCTGGGATGTTCATGGAATATCATAGAATCTCTGTTTAATTTCCATGTGCCATTATTTTCTCTTTTCTTTATTCACAAATGCCAAACAGAAATATCATGCATGCTACATTTTCCTCAGTGCTTACAGCCTGAAACAGGGGTGAGGTTTTATTTTTCAGTTGTGTGCATTTTTTTTAAGTTAGAGCTTTTTTAAAGTGCATTTTTCCACAGTAGAAAAAAAAATTTGTTGTAGAAAATCTTGACAAATCTAGCTTTTTATAAAATCAATACTTTTGAATCCTAAGATACCAATTGAAATGCCAAACTTATGGATTGGGAACTGACCTGGTTGAGTCAACTGCCAAATGATAAATAAGCATAGTTTCAACTCATATGTTCCCTTTTTTAGAAAGTGTTCCATTTTCTAATGCCAAAAGCAACAGTGCGAATGAATATGCTACTCGGGATACATGTATAGAAGACAGTTTAATTATCTCCTTATGTCAGAGATTGCATGAGATCGCATTCAATGTTTTCTGTAATAATATTCAAGCACCTTTGTACAGCATAAAATTATTGATGAATGATCACATTCAGAAACCTTTCTTGATAAGGTTGCCTCTTAACCTATTCACAGACATTTGATAGGTTTCATGCAAAATAGCCTCTCTTGATGTTCTTTTGAAAGACTTGTTAATGTAAATGACTCTTGAAATACAAAAATGTATCACACATCAATGAGCAGCTTCAGTTGAAAGGTATTTTTTTTACCAGTTGCATGATTTCTAGCAAGCTACAGAGAACTCAGAGGTCAGATGTAATTGGATTACTTACAATGCCAAGTAGCAATAGGGTGCACTTAGCACAGAAATTGCTGCCTCTCAGCAGCAAAGGAGAGGTGGAAAAAGAATGGATTATTACTTGAGTAACAAAGTTAAGAATAAATACTAATGAGATGTTTTTCATCTTCCCAACTCCAAAACAACAATAATAAAAATAGTTGCTATTTTTTGTTCCCTCATGAAACACCTTATAACTGAAAACTGATTGTAGGTATAGTGCAATTATGAATGCTATAATCATTGTACATACATATATATATGGTAGCATCCATATTGGCTTTGTAATCATTAATTTTTGGCTAATTGAATGTGCTGTGTTGATATGCATCTATGTGATTGTATAGTATGTCTTATAGCTAATTTACTTTTTAAATAATGTTATTTTATTCACTTTTTAAGAGAAAAATGTAAATTTTTTTCACTTTATTCCTGACTAGGTATTTGTTGGTTTTATTTGAAAAGAAAACAAAAAAAGCTTATAGTACAGAGTAATCCTGAGTAAAAGTAAATTGGAGATACTCAGAGGACATTCACAATCAAAACAATGGTTAAATCTTGTCAGGGCTTTATATAGATGTAGACGCTGGTTTTGTTGGAACAATTTATGCCATTATATCTAGGATTAGAACATAAACTCTTAAATATACATTTGTATTGGGCAGATTCAACTTCAGTTAATTTTACCTTTCTAATAGCTTTTCTTAGAAAAGTGAATGTAGAGACATTTCAAACCATTGAACCTAAATACTAATGGTATGCTATTTCTCTAAAAATCTAATGAAATTGTACAAAACATCAGGTCAGTCAAACATTATTTCATAAATTACAGAAACTTTAGATCAAACAACAACAAAGTTGCAAGTCTTAATTTTTAAGGAATTAAAGAATTTTGTTTAATAAAGCTAAAGCGAGTAGTTGAAGGTTTTAAAATGTGAAACTGACATTCTAAATACATCATCAGAACAGCTACTCTTGTTATATATGTAATTATAAAATTGGTCCTGTTCTTGCTTATAAACTTAAATCTGTTTCTGCCATTGACTCTGAAGTGCATGATAATATCCCTTCTTTCAACCTGTGAATACATCGGCCACCTTGGATTTGGTGATAAAAATAGAAC
>NW_008662834.1:2289-3550 GCF_000695815.1 Acanthisitta chloris
AAAAAAGAAAGTGTTGTCTAATGCAGGTTTGGGTTTGTTTTGTTATGGGATATTGGAGGGGTGTATGGGGTTTTAAGTTTTGTATAAAAAAAACCCCAAAAGTTTACTCATGCTTTATAGATACATTGCAATTGCAAAATTCAAGAGTCTGTGCATTCTGCTACTTCTGGTATATTTGAGTTGAACCTGTGGCATTTGAGCATATTCTGAAAAATATATAGTGCAGGTTTGGGTTTGTTTTGTTATGGGATATTGGAGGGGTGTATGGGGTTTTAAGTTTTGTATAAAAAAAACCCCAAAAGTTTACTCATGCTTTATAGATACATTGCAATTGCAAAATTCAAGAGTCTGTGCATTCTGCTACTTCTGGTATATTTGAGTTGAACCTGTGGCATTTGAGCATATTCTGAAAAATATATAGTCAGCATGCTAATGCAAGCCTTACATGATTCACCTAACACAGCATTGCAGTGTGACAGTGTTTACAAAAACATTTCCTTTTTATATGACAGTTGTTTTCATTTGCAATATATTCCATTGCTGTTGCTGTTTTACTTGGTGATTTCCACTACACATTATAGTGTTTGAGTCCAGAAGTATATGCCTCTAACATGAAGCTGAAGGCAAAACCAGAAGAGAAACCCTTTTAACTTTGCAAAATTACTTTATTTCATTGAATGTCATAAATGGGAGAAGAAGGAAGGAAAACATCTTGGGAAACTATATTCTAGGTGTTCACTAGTACAAGAAAGCTGTAATATGTGTTTTACAGAAACCATAAACTTAGTTTTTTCACTAAGTAGCTGGCACTTTCTGGACATAGGATGATGAAGCTATAAGGGCAGTTCACTTTTGTAATTCAGACTCTTGATTTTCAAAGTGTATGAACTGAAATTTTAAATCATACTGTCACATGATTGTGAAACACTGTTAAAAGTTGGAAAGTGAAGAAGAGGTATGCTGGTGTGCTGGTTTGAAAAGCAAACCTGTGAGATGTGTCATGCATGGGTCCTTGACAGCCCATTAATCAGAGACAGCCCCCTGAGGGAGTCATCATGATTGCCCTGAGGGAGGGACAAGGTGATAACGATCACTGCCCCACCTGTTTTAACAGCTTGTGGAGATGATAATAGAATACATACCATGGATACCCCCCACACTGCAATCCAGGACATTATCCACCCCTTATTCTATTATCATCTACATCATAGCCTAATCAATAACTCCCTTACCACATATATATACATATACAATAAAAGCC
>NW_008662835.1:0-7649 GCF_000695815.1 Acanthisitta chloris
TCCACCCAGTGGTCCAGCCATCAAATCTATGTCTGTCCCATCTAGAGACAAGGACGTCGTGTGGGACAGTGTCAAATGCTTTGCATAAGTCCAGGTAGATGATATCAGTTGCTCTGCCCCAATTATATGCACTTATAATCAGAGTAGAAATCAGAATAACAGAGCAGAATCTGAAACGTTAGCTTTTTATTACTTTAAATTATTTTACTGTCAGTTCTGCACTAAGTCTGTGTAGGTCAAGAAATACATTCCGATTATCATACATACTGTCAAAATGCTTTCACTGTACGAAGGGGCACACACTGGTAATTCTTTGAATTGTTCATAGGGTCAAATAATATAAAAATAATCAGAACCATTTGCGAGATACCAGAAATATAATGCATCTCTTATTTTGCCATGCAAGATAGATGTCAAAAATATATAAAAGCCTTATATATGAGAAATTTTTCAAAACTGTCTGAAATAGATCAGCATCCAAGCTGAAATGAGGGCAATGAAAGGGATTTGGCAAATTATTAGAGATGACAGGTGGAGAGGGAATGAGGAAACAGGAATTGATCAGTTATAAGTGACATGTAACTGACAAGTGTCCATGACATCTCTATTGAATAACCTTCAATTGTGGTTTCTCTTGCTTAATAGAGTAAGCCTCACACACACATCTGCTTGCTCTGTAGAAATAGGCCTGGCAGGAAGATTTGCACTGGGAATAATAATACATATCTCTCTCTCTCTCTTTTTATGCATCTGGTATGTGCACATACATGTGCACACACGTGCGGAATTAGATAGCATTTTACACCAGAAGGCCAGGAGTCACAAGAAACTCAATGGCAATACACTTACTCTCTTATTTCAGTTTTCCTCATTTTTTCTTCCCACTTCCCACATAGTCCTAAACTTGATGTCTAACTTACTTAGGATTTGTGTGGATGTGCAAAACTGTTAAGGATGTATGAAACTGTTGGTCTAAAGTGGTAAGAATTCCACTATAAGCAAATATGAAAAATATAAAAGTTGAATTGCCCCTTTTTTAAAGGGGATACTGATGGTGTCTAAACTAAACTAAGGTTCACTTGCCATAGCACAATTTGAAGGGAATGCCCTTTTTCTCAGGGAGAGTGCATGTATGTGCAGAAGACTAAAGGAAAAAAAGGTCAATCTCTTGCAAGACCTCCTCACAACACTTTGCATTAATCTTTCATGGGTTCATCCTCCTCTATATTGCTTCCCTAACTCCACTTACACTGTTTATAATAAAACACAGCTGCTAGAAAATATGATGAAAGATAAAGGGTAATTTTAAAGTAGTTCTGCAGATGCCCGTTTATATTTCCTGTCAAGTCATTTTTCAGAAAAAACCCAAAACAAAAGCCCCAAAAAGCCACCTTGAAATGGCCCTTTCACTGGTATATGAATACTGGATGGTTTTTAACTTCTTCATTCTTGGATTCAGAGTTGTTCTGAATGGTATAAACATCATGGTATCCAGGATGTTTTATATCCCCTGCACCATGCTGTGCTGCATCAAGCATTACCAACCCTAGAGAAAAGATGCTTTACATCATTGTTATTTGAGTATTTTCTGGATGTAAAGTATTTCTATCTTTGTCATGTGCAGTTAGTTAAAAAAAGCAGTATCAAACCCAAAGTTTTTGTCTGTAAATCTACTATTTTGATTCCATTTAAAGGAGCACCACCCAGAAAATGGCTGTAGGCTCACCTCAGCCCCTAGGGATTGAAACCTTCATCTCTTCTCTCTTTCCCAGGGATTGCTTTAATCATTAGCTGGACAATAATTGGGGAAAGGAAGGGAAGAGATTAACTTCCATCATTCCCACAGGGGTTACTGACCCTTGTGAAAATGATGTTCAGACATCATTTTCACAGAGGACTCAGGCTTAGATGATATAATGTTGTTTGGGCTCCTGTGCTGGCCCTGCTTGGCATGGTGCATGCTCTAGGATCGTGGGATGTAGCCCCGTCGTCTGTCTGGGTGGCCCTACACTTAGGGGAAGTGTAGGCAGAGGAGGTTAGGAGAGATTAGCAGAAGGTTTTGGCTGCAGCTCAGTCATCTTAAGCTTATAGTATTTTCCTCAGCAAAAACATGTTGTCTATGTTTGAAGCACCATACAGTGGCCCTGATATTTGGACTGATATTTTACTTAGCCCACAGTACTGTTAGGGCAGATTTGCATAGAGTCATAGAATGGATTGCGTTGGAAAAGCCTGAAGTTCAGGTTAGAGATTCCTGTGCCTTTTCCAAAAATTTGACCTTAATTAATATGCCGAGAATGTTAGCAGACGCTTAATGATTAAAAACTGGGGCCTGGCCAAAGTCTTGCACCTGCACCCGCTTTTAATTCTGAAGTTTGTGCTGTGACCTAAGAGAAAAATGGAATGCTACCCATAATGGGTAAAAATTATCATCAGAAATGAATTACTGAGCTGAAATCAGAATTGTGTCTTAAATATGAAAAGCAAATACAGTACTTACAATGAAGAATTCAACCTGCCTAATTTCAGTCCAGTTCATTGTGAACACAAAGATATGAGTGTCTACATCTGTGTACAGAGTTATGATGAATGAGGATCAATTTACCCAGAAAGCTGCAACTGGTACGACTGTAGAATTTGTTGGATGTTTGTCTTGAAAAGTCAAGTTATTTTCTGACTTTATTCTAGATTAACCATGAATATGAGAAATGACCTGATATGGCATAAATCCTCAGGAAAGATCTGTGGAATGCAGACATCCAGTTAATATAACATCCAGCTAATGTAATGAGTCATCAGGGGTTACTTTTGCTCTATGCAAACAGGATAGGGAGAACATTTCTCTGGCAATGAACCCCACGGTTTTATAGAGCCACTCTTATGTGCCACTTATCAGTTTCACTTTTATCTCCCCTTCCTCACTCAAGTGATCTTCCCAGGAAAACCTCCCTGAACATATGTTGCTTGTTCATACTTATTTGCCATTGACTGCGGCTCACAAAGGCTACCAAAGTTCCTCAAAAACAAGGGTTGTTTACCAAATCCAGCAAATGTCTGAGCACATGCACAGTGTTTACAATGCAGTTGTTCTGTAACAGAGAATTCCGACAACATCACGTGAGGAGGGAATCCTTAATTATTTCAGCCACTCATAATTAGTTTAATGATCTGAGCTTACTTGGTTGATTAGGCTGTGGTAAAGGGGTCTAACATGTTCTGGCTTCTTCATTGATTTTTGAAGTATTCCATGTAATGTTAACATTTAACAAGTGATTACTCAGAGCCTTCACAATGTGCCGAGGGATATTCACATCCCTTGGCTACCTTCCTCTGTATGCATATTTCAGATCCTACAGCAGCATCACAGCTTGGAAAGGTTCTGTTGCAAGTATCCTGCTTTTTATTTTTATTATGTAGGAGGTATAACATAGTGTTACACTGGAAAAAAAGCACTGATATTTAGGGCTTCCTTATTATGTAGTTCTTCTGTTTATGAGACATATATATATATATAAGGCTTCGGTACTGTTAGCTGCGTTGCATTCATAGTCATGCATTCAGTAATGTGCTACAAGCTAAACTGGTGGCTCCTTTTACTTTCTTTTTTTGATGTCTGAGCAAATGTTAAAGAACATTCCTTTGACTGAGCTAGGAGAGAGAAGGGTAGGAAAGGAAACCGTGTACATCAGCATTATGCCAACCACTACCACCCTTACACTAGCCAACTCTCCTAGTCATGAAACAGTTGTGGGACAGGTCTGTGCAACACAGTACATGAACCAGCACAGAGCTCCTGCTGGCTGATCTGAACTTCCCCCGATCCTACCCGCTTGATTTCTTGTACCCTCTTTGGGGAGAAAAGAATAAGTCAGTCTTCTGCGTACTTGAGATCCACTTTTATTTGATCAAAAGACAGCTGCCAAATGACTGGGATTTTTGATAGATTTAGGACCCATGTTTTTTCCTACTTGGCTGGTTGTGGAGCTCTAGATTTCTTCTAGCCTACTTGCAAAAAGCTTTGTGTCCAGTCTTTCTGTGTAGTGTTATAAGTAATAATTATATAGACTGCAACACAGTCTTCGTTCCAGATGCTTCCTGTGATGGGGAAACTTCCTGTTCAAAAGCAACCTCTCACATGCGCTTTATACACAACTATGCTGTGTGTGCTACATTTGCATCATATCTGAGTACTGCAAAACAGCAGGTTCACTTCTAAGGACACAGGTCATTCTCCAGTAAGCCAGCTTTCAGTCTTTTCTGCAGTCCCTGGCTTTGGGTGCTTCATGACAGGTTTTTAGGAGAGTTTCAATATTTTCTGCTGCTAAATACACCAGTGGGAGCAGCCTTCTTTACGGCAGCTGTCACAACACTTTCAGTTCTTCTTAGAAAGCAGAAACAAGAAGACAAATGGATTTGCTTTGATTTAAAACCTCTGTTTTCCCTTCATGTGAAGATTTTTTTCATCGCCTTTTTTTATGCTGACTCTTTGCCAAGACCTGAAATTTGCACATGTATGTTACAGACCTTCTAACTTGCAGGGATTGGAGGCAAAGAAGTTGGTCAGGTCATATGCATAAAAATGTATGTACCACTGGACATTATGCACCTGAGATCTGTGAGCTTCAAAAGTCTGGCCTCAGTATCTCCCTAAATCTTTGGGCGTCTTAAGTTCAAGATGGAAAATCGTATTCCTGTGGATCCTCAATTTCTCTTCCTACATCAGTGTCAAAACACCTCAGTCTCAGGGAGTCTAATCAACTTAATCCCAATATTCCACCAATGTGCTATTGGGATGTACAAACATGAGTTCATCTGCAGTTACTGGAAAGAAACTTCAGACCACAATAATGTATATCCACAAGATTAGGCCCTATATGAAACAAGGTGGCAAAAAGTGCTTTTATTTAAAATAAAACAGCAGGAGGAGCTACGAAAAAACACATTCCTTTGATTCAGTGGCAAGAAATGGTATTGGACACGTGAAGGATGACATTTTATTGCCCTCTGGCCTAAGCCACTAAAGGACACCCTGCACACCTCTGAGGAGGATGCCTGGTACCCAGGCAGAAGACTGCTCTCCTGATAACTTCTGAAGGACATCTTGAAAGATTAACTGGAGCAAAGAAGGTACAGCCACTTAGCCTGATGACTGGAACACTCAAAAGGAACAAACCTGGGCCTTGGATCCTAGTGCATGGAATACTTTTACAGAGGAGCAGAGCAGAGAGCAGAGCTGTGGAATCCCTAATCAGTTCCCAGACTGCATGCCTGCCATGTCTGTAGCTCTGCTTTTCTTAGCTCACTCACTCCATCCACAGATCTACATGTGTAATTGAATGTTTGCTCCTACTTCTTCCCCTCCTGCATACACAGTAAATGCATATGGCTCAACTCAGAAAAAGCAAAAACCATGACTTCAAACTTAATAAATAGAGTGAAATGGGAAAAGGAAAATTTTAGACTGGTCACCCAACACAGAGAGAAGCAATGCAGTCACCAATCTAGCAGTTATACTTTTGAAATGGAGTCAGATGCACTGGAGATTGATTTGTGCCCTGTAAGTCCTTAATGTTTAAAATTTAAATTTATATTAATTTATGTGATTTAAGAACAATTTGAATGACTGCATAAACATTAGAATTAATTGTTATTTATACTGGAGGAGTCTAGAGAACTTCCTTGTGTAAGATAGCTAGCTGCTTGCAAGTCATTCTACTGCTATGTGAAATCATTTGCATTAGGACAGTTTTCAGTTTATAGTCTATCTTCCAAAACATACACATTCATCAGAGGGACAGCAGTATGCTTGGCATGAGGCTGCACTCGTGGGGCTGTGAAGGTCCTCACCAACATCCAGAAGGTTTGGGGGCCAAAGGTAACTCAAAATACATTCAGTCTGGATGCCAGTAGCCTCATACTCAGTGTTTGAGGCCAACTGTCAGGTCAAGGGGATGGCTCTTTCTCTGAAGGGTGTGTTCAAATGACTTTTCACCTGTGGAAAACACAACAAACAGTAAACCGAGAGGGTAGGTCCCTTCTGTTTTCTGCTTAGCAGATTCCCTCAGGTGCTGGAGTTATTTCAAAACATTTGTGTCATTTTCTTCTTGTGTCATCATATCTATGGACCTTGTTAAAGCTTCTGTAACAGGGTCAGCTTGGTATGACAACTAGCTGCTTTAATGAGAGAAGACAGAACATGTCAGAAATAAAATAGGGGGAAATGAGCTAGAACACCTTCCCCAAGCATGACTTTGGTGTAGTGGTGTTTGTCTGGATGGCAGCAGACTCCTCTCCAGATGCTGAGGAAGACCATTTCCACCTGCCACCACCGAAATTTGGCACTTTGCCTCTTGGCTGCAGCCTGTGCCCTGCAGCCTATGCTGAGCTCTCCCCATCACACCCGGTCTGCCAGGCTGCCTGCCCTGCCCTGGGGATGATGGCTGAGAGCTGTTCCTGTGTCCTCCACCCAGCACAGCTCCCCAGGCAGGGCAGGGAGCCTTCCAGCTCTGCTGCTGCTCCCTCAAAGGACCCTAACAAATGGAGAAGAGGAAGGAAAGGGCAGACCACAAGGCAAGGCAATCGCAGTGTGGCCAGGAGCCAGGCTTTAGGTCTTTGGCCAATAAAAACATTAGTAAGAGGAGATTGGGGATGGTTAAGCAAGAGGCAGACTTGGAACATGGCTGGAAGCCAACTAGGAGCTGGGACCAGGAATGGGAGAGAACAGAAGACAGGGAACAGGCTTGGGAGGCAGTGGCAGGACAAATGGAACACCTGCTTCTTGTTCCAACCTCCATCCCTCAAGTGTGGCAGACTTTTTGCTTTCTTGATCTTCTCTGATTACATTTTCATCTTGTCCATGAGCCAACAAGACAAGCTGATTGTGTCTCTCTGCCTGAACAGCAGGCTCCTCAGACCATCCTGCTCCCCAGCATCCTGACCATTGGGCCAAAACATCTGTATTCTGGACAAGATTTCCTGGTAACCTGAGTGTCCTGAAGCAACTAGCATCGCTTGTGTAGCAAATGTAGTCATATGTAGCCTGCTTTGTGCTTGATATCCTGGTTGGTGCATGGAAAATAGTTGCACTGGCTACATGTGCTCCATGATTCAGTTTCTGGGCTAAACTTTACTGGGGCTGGTGGATGTTCCAAAGGGTTTCAGCAGGCATTTGTTGATTAAGGGCTGGAGAAGGTGTGGTTGCTTTGAGCATACTGAAGACAAGCAATGTGAATCTCTTTTTCTAGGTCTAACATCTCTCCCAAGCTATAGGAATCACAGAAAAAGCCACAGGAGAATTTTCCAGACTGTCAGAACCCTTGGCATAGGACTAGCTGTCATTGTGCTGCCTAATGACATTGTCATAGAGAAGTAAGACAAACCAAACCAGGTCAGTCCAGAGTTCCTGCTAGCCAAGTGCTCTGTCTCCAAAAGTGGCCTGCAATTAGAAAGAGACCAAGAATAAAACCAGACTTGTGGCACTAGTTCCTCAAAATGTTCCCTCAGCTTCCAGCATGCTGCATGGCAGCTGAGGGAGTGCTTTAAGGAGGAGGGAGCTTAAATCTCCCTTGTGCTGCCTTACATCCGCATGAGACATAGTTCTATCCCACATTGCAGAAATCACAAAAGGGATGGGAAAGTGGCAGCTATTT